>NC_057807.1:266874724-266976323 GCF_018294505.1 Triticum aestivum | reverse complement strand
CAGGACCCCGTGGTAGTAGAGGCCGTTGCCGCTGGATGAACAGGACCCCGGTCGAGCCGGTTGGGGGTGGATGAACAGGACCCCGTGGAGGGCTGGATAAACATGACCCTGTGGAGGGATGGTTGAATAGTAGCCGGCGGAGGGCTGGATGAACAGTAGCCCGTGGAAGGGTAGTTGAACATGACCCCGTGGAGAGGGCTGGTTGAACAGTAGCCGGTGGAGGAGCGCGCGGTGGAGGCTGGATGAACAGGAGCCCATTGATGAACAGTCGTAGGTGGAGGCTCGAGGAGGTCGACGGTGGATGAACAGTAGCCCGTGGAGGCTGGAGGAGGTCCACGGTGGAGATGAACAGTATCCCATAGAGTCCCGTTTTGCGGTACGCCACACCCCTCCCGATGAACAGGACCCCCGTTTCGATCGTAGTGCTCCAACACAAGTCCGTTTCCTCCATTTTGCGGTATGTCACAACCCTCCCGATCAACATGACCCCATTTCGACCGTAGGAGGTCCAACAGAAGTCCGTTTCCTCTGTTTTGCGGTACGCCAGACCCCTTCCGATGAACAGGATCCCGTTTTGACCGTGGCCGGTCAAACACAAGGCTGTTTCCTCCGTTCTATGGTACGCCAGGCCTCGTTTCCATTGGCTGTTCCGTACAAGCCGGTTGGCTCCCGATGAACACGACGATGCATTCCGTTCCGACCTAGCCGATTGGCTCCCCATGAACACGACGATGACACAGTTTCTCCGTTCCGACCCAGCCATGTACACGAGCCCTGGCCGTACGTATGCGCGAGTAGGTGTTCGAGACCCCGCCCGTGTGTACGTACATTGTCGTATTTACTTTCTTGCACCCTGGCCGCTGTACGTACGTGTACATGCTACGTGCGCGCCTCTACTACGACACGTGCACGCCTCTACTACGACACGTGCGCGCCTCTACATAGACCAGTATGTACGTACACGTTCGCGACCAGAATGACAACACTATGTACGCTTCGACCAGGTGGGTCCCGACTGTCAGGCACTTCCTTGCATGCGAAGATGTAGCTGGTGGGTCCCAGCAGTCAGGGGGTGAATCATTTTTTTGCCCGTAATACGGACGCACTTCCTTGCATGCGAAGATGTAGCTGGTGGGTCCCAACAGTCAGGGGGAACTTTTTTTTTTGCAAAATACGATGGTCCTTCCGATGGGTCCCTGCTGTCAGGTGGAGGAATCATTAATTTGCATGTAATGAGGAGGCACTTCCTTGCTACTGACGTGGACCCAGCTGTCAGCCTCTCCACGTACAGTACTCTTTCGATGGAAGTCGTTCCTTGACCACATTGACCACACCGCACCGAGAGCACCAGGGCGATGGACGACGGCGAAGCCTAGGAAGGGGATGACGCGGAGCCGGGGAAGATGTGGCAGTGGAAGCCCACGCGGAGAGGAGTACGAGGGTTCACTGGTTCGGCTGCGGTGTGAGGCTGCCATCGCTGCAGAATAACAGGGGGTGTGGGTGAGTGGATGGCCTGGACAGCGGTGGGAGTAGTAGGGGGCGGTGAGGCCTCCACGGCATCACAGCTAGCCACGGGAGGCAGGAGCACGCAGCATGACCGACACTGGTTTGGGCGGCAGGAGCAAGAAGACCAGAGGTTGAAGAAGCACTATGACCATTGGATGGACATCATACGGTCACTGGAGCTAGAATCATTCATATTGACTAAGTTGACAAAGCCCTCCGTCCCCGTCAACTTAGTAGGCCCACAAGTCAACCTCCCACTATGGTGGGTCCCAGATAGCAGGGGGTATTCATTTTTGTGTGCGTAATAAGGAGGCACTTCCTTGCGTGCGAAGATATAGCTGGTGGGTCTGACCTGTTAGCGGGGGGAACATTTTTTTCACGAAATTCAGAGGCCCTTCCAGTGGGTCCTAGCTGTCAAGTGGAGGAATCATTATTTTGCGCGTAATAAGGAGGCATTTCCTTGCGTGCGACCGTGGACCCATCTATCAGCCTCTCCACATATAGTCCACTTCCGATGGATGTCGTTTGTTGACCACGTTGACCAGGCCGCGCCGAGAGCACCAGGGCGATGGACGACAGCGAGGCCTAGGAAGGGAACGACATGGAGCCAGGGAAGACTCGTCGGTTGTTTCCCATGTGGAGGGGAGTATGAGGGTTTACTGGTTCGTCTGCCATCGCCAAAGAATAACAGCAGGTGTGGGTGAGTAGAGGGATGGCTAGGCCAACGATGGGAGTACGGTGGGGTGGTGAGGCCTGCGCGGCAGCATAGCCGGCCATGAGAGGAGGGAGCAGGCAGTCCCGACGGCGCTTGTTTGAGCGGCTGGAGTAGGAAGAGCAGAGATTGAAGAAGCACGACGGTCGTTGGGTGGACATCCAACAGTCACTGCTCTCGTGCGTTGACTAAGTTGACACGGTGTTGCGTGTGCGTCAACCTTTTTTTAGGAAAGCATACGCGCCAACCTGTAGTAAGCGCACAAGTTAGCCTCAAATATGTGGAAAACAACATACAACCCATCTGCCATTATTTCTAATAATTTACAGCCCATTTGCTAATTCCTAAGAATTTTATTGGAGCCCATCTTCTTTTTGTTAGCATTACACCCCATATTGTGGCCACGGTTAAAAATTATACGAAATTTTGCATATTTCGGTGCGGTCAACTGTTTTTAATCCCGAAATATCGAGTCACATTCAAACTATTTTGAAAAAATAATTTATATAAATATAAAATCCAAATAATTGTCCACGCATAAAATCAATGTAATTTAAAATCTTGTAATGAAAAAAAATTGAAACTAATTCCCGGTTTGATGTTTAAAAAAAATGTACAACCCATTTCTGGGCAAACCGAATGAAACTCTCCTCATCTTGAAAGATTTGCAGCCCGGCAGGGCTGATAAAGCAAGTAGGCCTCGTTTGGGTATTTCTTTTAATAAAAATAGAACTGGGCTAGCCATTTTCAGCAAGAAAAAACACAACTGGGCTCATGATGTGGTAAACATAAATAAAACCCTAGCTAGATGGGCCACAACCCCCGCACAACCCCGTTGTTACCCTAATCTGTCGCTAAAACTAGTATAAATAACAACTGCTTGTTCCTAAAAAAAATAACAACTGCGCGACCTGCTGGGTCCCTGGTGCCAGCCGCTCGTAGTGTAATTTCCTCGTTTATTAACTACGTTGACATTGCCGTGAGCCCTAGATGTCCAACCATTAGGAGGAACCATTTTTTGGGCTTGTAATAATGAGGCACTTGCTTGCGTACTGCCATAACGCTGGTGGGTCCCTACTGTCATCCTCTCCACGTACACTCATCTTCTTATTCCTCTCGGTTGTTGATGATGTTGACAACCCAAGAGGGTGGTGCACCACGCACGGCGAGCGAACCAAGGCGAAGGAAGACGGCAAGGCCTCGGACGGAACGAACAGGAGCCGTGGAAGATGTGTCAGTCCAGTCGCAGGCAGAGGGGAGTACGAGGGTTGACTAGTTCGGGTGCGGGTTCGTGCTTGGGCTACCGTCGCTGGAAAATAACAATACATGTGGGGGAATAGAGGGAGGGACTGGCCAATGTTGGAGGGTACGGTAGGGCGGCGGAGGTGCAGCCAACCGTGGGAGGAGGGAGCAGGTGGAGCCGACGGGGTGGTTTGGTTTGGGCGGCAGGAGGAAGAAGACAAGAGATAGAAGATATAGACATATGTTGGATGTCAATCCAACGGCTGGTAGGCAGAATCATTTGTTGACTGGCTAGGAAATCGACACCACCTTGGATAGGATATTTCCTCATGGGTCCCAAATGTCAGAATCCAAATCTGTCACGGTCATGCAGCCTTTCCTATGAAAATTTACAACCCATTTGATGTGCTAGTTTGAAATAATTTTGTGGGTGCTGGTGGGGGCTAATCACTTGGCTTCTGTAATGCACAGTGATCTCAAGCAGCCGGTGAGAGTGATGTTATTTCCCTTGGTTGGGATTTTTTTTACAATATTTCACTCTAAATTAAACGAATGGCAAGCCATTTTCCTTGTTTCAAAGAAAATATGACAGTCACAACCGAGTTGAAAAGGGTAAGAACATCTAACTCTAGCTTACAAACTGTACAAAAGCACGAGGGTTAATTGTTCATCAGGTTTTAAAAAACCAGGTTGAAAAGGGCAACAACATCTAACTCCAACACTGTTTTCGGCAGTCACAGTCAAATGGATCGGTCGGGTCCATAGAATGAACATCCTGGGTCGTAAAATTTACTGGATTATGACCACAATGTGTTGTAAATAGAAGCCTGACACGTTCAGAAGCTCTTTTGCCCACCTGAAACTCCTTTTTTTGCTCTTCGACATACCCATCCGTCAAAACCATGCTGCTGATAAACTTAAGCCTGATGGACAATTGTAACCTCGCATTCAGCAGGAAGAATGTGACAAATCTAGTGTTTGCATGGTTGGCTACATATCGTTCTAGCGTTATTGTCTTCAATCGAATGACATGAGAAGTGAGAAAATACCGGTGCTTAAGAATCCCTCGATTGGTTATCACTTTCTTACCCTGTCCTGTTGCCTAAATAGACATCAAGATTGAAAACAGTTAAGTTCTAAAAAAAGAGTGTCGAAAGAGCAACAGTTGAACGGTTAATTCTAGTACACTATATGCGGGCTTCCAATGTGCGTGAAATTATCACCTTTATATACAACTTCTCCAGACATGGAAAGCATTGCAGCAAGCCAATAATCTTGTTCAGATCAAAACTATTCATTTGGATATATAAGATCTTGACAGAATCCAGCACCATTGATAGGCCATCCATGGAGAAACTCTTCATTGAGCATAGAACATAATATTAGTACAAAATGTGTACTCCAAGATGATATATAACTTATGCGCAGAAATTTAAAATGCAGCTTATGGTTACAAGTGTAGATGATAATATAAAGTACCTGAAGAACTGTGGAGCCAAACACCATATTGAAATGAGCACAGAGATCATGTATTACACCCAAGGTCTCCAGTTTAGGCGCAGAGAGGACGGTTATTTGCGACGGTGAATAACTAGAATCAAGGATCAACCTTTGAAGTGAAGGGGAATCTTGGATGATGAGCTGCCTTCCGTCAAAAGAAATTCCAATTCTTACAAGGTTAGGCGACTTTATTTGGAGACAACCGATTCTAACTGTGAAAACAAGCACCAAGCACTCCAGGGCAGGGCAACTGGAGTGGATGATGTTGTGCAATGAGGCCTCCGATATATGAACCCGCACAAGTGAAAGTTTCTTGATAAATGGGAGTCGAAGGTTTAGTACCAGATTGTCTGGTAGGTAGCACAACACAAAGGTGGCGGTGTGGAGAGAGGAGGAAAACCGCGAGATGGACATCGGTGCTGAGGGCACAAGTACATGGCGTTCGGTATCTGGTAGGTGATTTCCAGGGGGAATAGTAGAACTCAAGCAGCTGTAGTTCTGTGAATTCAGGGGATTTCAGCCAGGCGTCCACCGTGCAGGGCATGGTATGCTTGCTCAGGTAGCATGAAGGGATGCAGAGGCTTTGAACGGAGCCCTGGTGGGAGGATATGATGGCTCTGGGATTTCAAAATCATTGAAGAGAGATAGCTGACGACAGTCGAGATTAAGGGGCACGGCGCACCATAGAGGGCGCCACCAAATTGAGAGGACTTGGGTGCGGCAACAATCCTTGGTGGGGAGAAGCAAGATGATCTCCCCAAGGATAGTGTCCGGGAGATCACTGATGCAGTCCACTCAAGATTCTATAGGTTCCTGGGATCTAGTGGGGGCGGGGTCGCCGCTTCTCCCTGCGCTGCTGGGTGCGGGGATCTACAACAGGCGTCACCGCTGGCGGGAGCCTCATCTTCTTGGCGTTGGGGTCAACCAACTTCATTTTCCTCGAGGGCATCGCGTCGCGCTCACGGATTTGAGCAGAGTAACGAATGACGAGCCTAGTTGTAGTGCGAGTGAAGAAGAAGGGGAGCTGGGGTTTTCTGTAGTAGTGAGGAAGAAGGGGAGATGGGGTTTCTATAGGAGTGAGGTGAGGAATTTGGGGTACGAGTGGAGCAAGCTGGCGTGAGGTGGGTGGGAGTGAGAAGGAAGAAGAGCACCTAGGTTTTTTTGTGGGATGGTGTGCTGGGTGTGGGTAGCGCCTCTCATTAAGTAAATATATGGGCTTTTGAATTGATTTTATTATTTACTAGGGTGGATGGGCTGTTTTGTCTTGGGCCCAGAGAAACAATTACTACTAGTATAGTGGAGACACTCTACAGCTACCCAGAAAAACAATTACTACTAGTATAGTGGATACACTACCACTTCTGGCTCCTCCTAGGTCATCAAAACGTCGCCCTCTACTGAATGTCGTTTTACTTTTGTTCACCGACATGCGGGCCATGTAGCACGCGGGCCCAAATGCCATCCACCAAATTAGAAGGCAGTATGCAGGCGGAGAGTCACCCCGGTCGTAGCGCGGCAGTAACGAGCCATCGTATCACAAAACCCCACCTCCCCGCAGTCTAAGTTTGACGGACGAAGCAACCATCATTTCACTCTTCGCTGAATCCCCTTCTCCCTCACCGTCTTCAAGAAAGCCAACACTGACATCTGCCACTGTTCTTCTCTCCCAACGAAGGGAAGGTAAGCGGATCCGTGATGTTGGTATATTTTCGTTCAGAGAAAAAAAAGAACTTTTGCAAAGCAGTAACCGATCCTCACTCTCTTTTTTGTTTCATTGTCATTGCGATTGTGTTTTCCTTTCAGTGGTCTCCTAGTATTCGTCAGTTTCATGATGGACCAAGGAGAACCAGGCAAAGATCTGCCGATATTGGAGCAGACGCGGGAGGCTGATCCCCACGAGACAGAGAGCTCCAAGAAGATGGAGGCAGCCACCGAGCCGACCCCAGATACGCTCACGGCCACTACTGAGATGGTCAACGCCCCGTTTGAGGTTACAGCCCCCGTGGCACTGCAGGAGCAGTTTCCCCCTTCGAGGATGTGTCCCCCCCCCCCCGCTGAGCTGCCCAAGGTGATTTTCTTCTTTGCCGATCTCGATTGTGGTTTTTCATCTAAGTATGTGGTGATGAATAATGCAAAATTTTATTAGCTTCGATGCCATGCTATACATAGTGGTTTAAATAACTTGTGTTTCTTATACTGGAAAGTAATTCAGAATTTGTTTCTGTTTCAATTAGAGCCCTGATGCAGACAAGGATTGTGTGGTTGTACATGTCACTCGCTATGAGGCGGATGACCTGAATATATGCACTGGGAAAACAGAGTTCTTAGGCTGTTGGATCCTGGAAGCCATTTGCGCTTATACCGATGTCGAGTTGTATTCCAGCCTCACTATTGTCAGGCGTGTTGTCCAGGGTGTACTGAAGCACAAGAAGTTCAAAGCTACTCCTTCGTTTGTGAGGCATACTGTTCTTGTCAAGCTTACGTAGGAAGATGACGTGGCATGCCTCCACAAACAAGTTTATGAGTGGCAAGGCCACAAGGTTATCTTCATGAAGGTTCACAGGATTGAGCTGCTGCCGGACGTCCTCGATGATGTTCATGGCAAGGTCCGTCTTGTGTCCAGCCCAAATTAGATCGAGGCATGAAATAGTTGCCCCAGCTAGTGTTTAATAGTAGTTTGGATTGTGTCTAATTATCCGAACCTTGCCTGTTATCGAGCCCTCTGGGCTAGTACTCTGTTTGAATCCGTCTATGGGAACTGCTGCTACTTTTGTGTGCCCGTGAATCATGTGAGAACCATCATAATTGTTGCCGAAACAGATGCGTCCTCACTAGTTTTTTCATGAATATGGCATGGTAAGACATAAGTTGTCACGGTTTATCATACGAGCACTTTGTGTTTGATGAAATAGAGTACTCGTTCGAGAACTGTGCGCCGACGTATACATAAGTACTTGTAAACACTGTTGGTGCTACCCCACTTGTAAGCAGTTGTGCAAAACACGGCACATTGGCTCAGCTCGCTTCAACACTAGGCTATCGACCAGCTAACAATCAACAATCTGTTGTCTGACATATAAGCAACTATGTATCTTGTTACAGTGGTTCATGCAGTTAACTGACGCCACAATGTAAATTCCAAACGTTCACACGCTAGTCCAGCGTTCATGTGGAACACTCACAATAAACTCGGCTTCATAAAAAACTTGAAAAGCATAAGTTAAGCAATTTTATACATCTCAATGATTCATAGAACATAACAAACATATACTAGTTCACAACAAAAGACAAAGTTGTGAGAAGGTTTACAAATCAGGAAAAAAACAAGCAAGGCTTCTCTGAGCAAAGGGCCTCCCGCAGGCTTAAATTTCCTGGAGTTCACTCTGGTTTTTTCTTGTTGCCACCATCCAGGGTTAGGTTCTCTCATTCCAGAATAACCAATTATAATTGTGTTCTCAGCTGGAATGCTGAACTGAACCATGCAGTGTACTGACCAGCTGAAATTCTTGTGCATTCCACTAAATTTAAGCACCGCTATTTGCAGAAATAAGCAGACCACAATGCCTCTTGTCCACGCACCTGTCCCAAAAACCGGCGTGCAGCCGTGCCAGCTAGTCCTCGGTCCATGGATGAACTGGTAGAAAGTGCATTCCGGACTAGGATGCAGTTGTTTTCGCTCGTCCCTGCACTGCAATCAGGAAGTAAAACATACGAATCGGCTTCTTTTAGATTGCGTTGGTCATTCTACCTAGTTACTACCAATGTAGGAATACCTGGAACACTGGTGGTTAGAGGACGACAGCTAGGAATAGCCATCTCATTTTGTGCAGTTGTACTAAAACTGAGGTGTGTACTTTTGATTGCGCAGATAGAAACGATATGGAGACAGACATCCCTGTTTGCGCAAATACGAAATACGGTTATTTAAACAGTGACAGATATTTGCAGTGGCGTATGATTAACAACAACATCTATTGTGTTATAATTGGCACTAGATTGACAGTATGAAGTGCCCTTAAGTAAGTAGCATCACATCACATCAACACTGCCACTAGATTAACATGCAGAACAATAGCATTAGTATTACTGTCATGAGAGTAGCACATGGTCAGTAAATGTGCAATCAAATTTGTGCAGTTCCACTGGGATGAAGCAATGTTAGCGGTGTGAGATTTAAGTGTAACTGCAAAAACAAATTCATGGGAAATAAAGCAAGACGGAAGCACTTCATAAAATGGTGGTGGCATTGCTTCAATTTATCGACGGCACTAGACCATTACTTATAGTGACATTAGGTGGCATTGCTTAATGCTTCATGTGATTTTACATTAACGGTAGCGATATGGGCGTAGGGACAGCAGGGCATAAAGTGGTGAGGCAGATGTGGTTGCCGAGAGCGGCAAACACTCAGGCAGCATGTCTGCATTTGTCCCATTTTTTATCTCCTCAGCGACATTTTCCTATGTGAGCACAGGAAATCTAGACCTGCTCATTCTCATTTGCGTTGTCCCCCAACACCCCTCACTTTCTTTCCTTTTTCAACCAAGAGACAGGTCCACTTTCCCCCACCCTTCGCCATCCACCATGCTTTCTTCGCCTTTTCAACCAAGAGACCGGTTGGGTAGCCAGTATCTACTACTTTCCCCCGTTTCCTCTTAGAACCAAGTCCTAGATTCATGCTACAGCTTTCCCACTTTCTTCCCTATTTGAACCAACTCTTAGAGTCGACTGTATGAACTAGCTTTACTCTAATAATAGTAAAAGTCTAGGTGGCTTTGGAACAGCCAACGGAAGTAGAAATAGATCCACATGCAGCCAAGCAGGGAGCTGGGGCAGTAGAGCAAGGCAGGTTTCGAAGGAATATATACCTGAGGGTCGGCGACATGTGGCAAAGACGGCGTAGGGAGGCCGCATCTTGGCCACAATACCGCAGGGAGGAAGAAGGGGTCGGAGGCCCTCCCGAGCCAATGCTCTCTCGGAGAGAACAGCATAGCCACCAATCAGGACGCGTGGGCAGCTGTTGGTCTCCTCCCTCGCCGCCGACGACAGCGTGAATGATGCACCTACACCCCTGCCCCGGTCGAGGTGGTCCGACCGGATTTGTGACCAGCCGTGAGCAGAGAGAGAGAGAGAGAGAGAGAGAGAGAGAGAGAGAGAGAGAGAGAGAGAGAGTGGCCACCTATGTCTTGCTTAGATCTGTAGAGCATGAGAGAGTGAAAGAGAGGAACCCTAGTAAAGCAAGCGCTAAAGCTCCTGCTTATATATATAGTGGAGTGATTTTGTTGTACCAGCTTCAAAAAAATGCGCTCCTATGTGTACCCACGAGTGGGTGTGAGAGAACTAGTGCGTGCGTGCACCGCTTCTCTTCCTGAGTACAATATACTATGCCGAAAGAATGTTCGCCACAAGAGTAATAGTATAAGTGTGTGACATGTGAGCTAAAATAAAATGTGCGCGGCGTCTTTTATTTTTTAGAAGTTCTGAGGGTAGGGTGTGAAGAGCACATATGTGTGTGACGTCTACCTGCAGATAGACGGTGAGTGCGAGAGGACTCGGGAGAGTCGTGACTCATGAGGGTGCGTGTGTGCGTGAGAGAGAGAGAGAGGAGGCACGTATAAATGCAATGCATGTGTCCGTAAATCATTATCCGACAAACGTTCGCCACAAGCCTTTTCCTGACGAACGCCATAAGAACCGTTAGATCGGCATCCGACAGTGTTAGTTTTGCCATGTCATTTAACAAAATAGCCACTCCTCCTACACACAGATCTTCCACGTGAGTGTTAGCAACTGCCGTATGCTCCTCCCTCCGTTCCAAAATGCAGTGCATATAGCTTTATTGAAAATTCGAACCTCGCAAACTTTTACCGAGTTTTCGTGTACCAAAATGCACATATAGAATACCCAGTATATATCATTTCATTCATCTTCGAGAGGTAACTATAAAGATGGGGGAGGAGTCTACAAAGAAAGACCATCGTATCACCTGCAGCAATTTCAACCATCCTTTGGTGTGGAGGAATATCATAGGAACTCTATATGATATGATTTTTATAGGATTTTTTCCTTTAGAGCCAATTGGTTCATAGGAATAGATTCATATACTCCACATTTCAAAGGAAATAAACATGATATCATTTTTATAGCTTTAGAGCCACTTGGTTCATATGAATGGATTCCTATACTCCCATAATTTCAAAGGAAAATAAACATTAGCGTATATTCAATAGAAAAGTTCCTATGATGTGAACCAAATGACATCTCTTTTCTAATCCCTCCTCATAGGAATTGAGATACATGTCATCTCTAGATTCAATAGAAAAGTTCCTATGATGTGAACCAAATGACATCTCTTTTCCAATCCCTACTCATAGGAATTGAGATACTCCATGTCATCTCTTTCCCTACAACTTCCATGTATACATCTTCTATTCCTAAATAGCTAGTACAACCCACTAGTAGCTTTTTTCCAAGACATGCAACTATGGCACAAGAACACGTCATGCATGCAAGTCATAAATCACATTGTTTTTGTACTCTATGCATGCAAGCACCACATCATCAATTCGTGCATGTTACTCATAAGTTATTTCTTGCATTAAATTTTGTATTGACAATGTATGTGCTGGTCACGTGCACACATATGTAGTTCACATTCACATTTTTGTTAGAAATGTCATTCTTTTAACTGCAATTCATTTTTTCTCTTTAGTTATAGATGTTTTTGGAGGAACTTTTATGCATTATCTATACCCCTATATAGTGTGCGAGTAACTTTGAAAGATGGTCGCTGGATGAAGCTAATCCGACAGTGCAGAGATGGCAAATCCGAGCACTACTGGCCGTTGGATATCATCAACATTCCACCAGATTCTGCCACATGTACAATTTAGAAGACTCCATGGTTGAACTTAAGCATAATGCACAAACCTCAAAACACAAGCACTTCTCCTTTGTTCTAGAATCTTCCGTATCATAATTTCCCAAACTTTTTTCTAAATGAATTGCCATTATTTGTTTTTTACTTTATGCTTTACAATGCACAACCCCATGAATCTTAACATTTTTTATAAAACTAATTGATTTTGAATGAGATGAACTATAAGAACTAAATGAACATCTACATCATGCATATATGACACAAAGCTTTACATGCTATAGTGTGTATTTATTCATAATTTGGTTTCCAAATCTCATGCATTCAATGCATGTGTACCTTACTAGTTTTGAGTAGAGTAGCAAATTTCACGCGGCCGCGGGTATCTCAAAATGCAGGGCCCATGCATCATTGCCTTTTGGTTGAACCTACGTCCACAGTTTTTTGTACGTATATCTCCATTGGTCCCCGAACCCAAAATGTTGCCTCGTTCCCGTAAAACCAAGCAGCCCACACATATTAAGGCGTCGAATCGAACTCAATCCCTCCCCTGTTTACTATGACGTGGCCCCGCACGCTGTAGTACTCCTACAAACCCTACTGCCGCACGCATCATCGGTTTTCTTCAAGAGGACGAGGGAGAAGCGGTTTTGTAGTGGAGGCGCTTTTAAAAAAAGGATTTGTAGTGGAGGCCCCTACCCTAGGGTGCCTTAGGTAGCTGCCGCACGCATCATTAGTTTTCTCTTTTCTTTATGCTCTTGCGCCCTACAGTGAAATGATGATTGCTTCGTCCGTCCAGCTTAATGCGGGAAAGGTGGGGCTTTGTGATTTGACCCCTCATCGCTCATTTATTACTACTGCGGCGCTACGACCGGGGTGCCTCCAAGTCCAACCGCTGCTCCCAACTGTAATTTGGTGCATCACATGTGGAACAATACGGTGGATGAGCCACATGTCGGCCAAAGGGGTCCTGTTAAGTGTGTCGCCATTTTGTGTGCGGACTGACCCTACTTGTGTTGCTACGCCAACACTACAGGAGCAACCTACCACTTGGTTTTTCTCCTTGGTGAATCCCGACTATATTGATCTAAAAAGATACGTACTATACTACCCTCTCTGTCTCGGTTTATAGGGCATGCACGTAGTTCTAGGTCATCCATTTGACTAACTAAATATGAGTTACTATGTCACAAAAAGTATATCATTGGATTCTTAAGAGGATGTAGTTTCTAAACATATACTGTTCATCACATATATAGCCAGTTAAATTCTCAACCTAGAACGACGTGCATGCCCTGTAAACCGATACGGAGGAAGTAGTAAAAATGAGGTGATTTTACCGAGCGATGGGCGGGGGAGCATGGCCTGTCATGTGGTTCCACGTGTCATGATGTACCAAGGTGATGCGCGTGTCCCTCTTGAGGCAGAACAATGGCAGAAGCAATACTACGTGGTTTTCTTGAAGGATATGATGGTGAAGTGAAGTGTGAAATAATGGTTGCTTCGTCCGTCTAGGAAGGTGCGGCATTGTGATTTGACGTCTCATTGCTCATTACTACTACTCGGGCGGTACGTCTAGGGTGCGTCCCCCCTGATGTTCTGCACTGTTATTTGGTGCATGACACATCGACGTAGTTGCTATATGTCCCACATGTCGGCGAGAGGAAGTACAAAATTCATGAAAGCGAGCGTCGGCGGAGGAGTATAAGACACAACTTGGTTTTTGCTGCTTCGCGTGATCCGTCGCTACAAACCCGGACTAAAAAAGGTGAGGGCGGGTCTTTACCCGCGCGGCGGGCAGGGGAGTTTGGCATAGTCTGTTCGAGGCAAGGAGGCAGGAAGGGAAACAAGCAAATAAAGGTTGAGCGACTTAGTTTTGGGAAATTCTGATTTTACGGAGTACGTACCCACTATGGAGGTAGTACTACTTACTACTCCCTCCTTTCCGGTTTATAGGGCTCATCTAAAAAAAATTCATTTTTCCGTTTTATAAGTCTCAATTCTACTAGTAGTAGTACCATCACATGTTGGATTTCGAGGTGCGTTAAATCACCCGATGCAAGCAGTGTCAAGAGAAAACTCATCTATGCATGTAGAACTTCATGGAAATTTAGTGGTCATGCATGCATTCGTTCTAATTAATGCCTCGGTAAACATAACTTCTTGAGAAAAATGAGCGTACTAGTTACTTGTGCAAACTACGAAATTAATTCCACCACTCACCGTCTACCTTGGTTGGAGAGATTTTGAAATTGAGCCATAAATTTGAAAGGAGGGAGTAGTAACTTTTGTCTCGATTACTATTTGTGGCCTTGTATAGATGCAAAATGTATTTATAGTGGCCTTGTATAAGTAAATGGAGGGAGTACTAAATGACATATATTCCAAACAATATGATAATCTCTCTAACCAAGGTAGGGATGAGGAGTAAACGGAGGGAGTAGTAAAATTTTCACCTCGTCCTGTGAGCCACCACGCGCTTGGGCGAGGGAGCGGGTATAAGGTGTACTAGTAAGCAAGCTTCACCTCATCCTGAGAGCCACCGCGCCCGTGGGCGGGGGAGACGGCGTACTAAGAAAGCTTCTCCTCATTCTACGAGTTGACGGGAGACATCAAAAGTACTCCAATGTATAGAGCCTTGCCTCGAGGGTAGGCCCCACATGGTTTGCCTCTTTTTTAACATAACGCGTCAAGTCGCAATTTGTTTGTTCACCCGTGGTAGACGATGCTCCATCAAGTGGACAACCAGTACACGTGTAAAATTACCACGTGGGCTGCATTTTCGTACAGAAATGAGCTCCACCGTGTACCCACGCGGGTGTGGTTGGGAAAGAGACGGGAGTATGTGCGCCGTGCGTGCACCTCTTCTCTTCGTGCATGCCCCCCACCTACGTGTGTGTGTGTGTGTGTGTGAGAGAGAGAGAGAGATAAAAACCTAAACATGATGCGCCGTCCATCCCCATGCCTCCACCCAGTCCGACCACCAGTCATCACCACGCACCACTCCTCCTCACCTTATCTCTCACCTTTCTCAAGATACCATTTTTTCGATAAAATTCTCGAGATACCATTTTTTCGATAAAATTCTTGAGATATCATTAGCTTTTACACATGGGATTACTCCTGCATGGGTCAATCACAACAGGTGTTTTGTAAAAAAATTGCATCTTGATGTTCCGTGCAATGCACGAGCATCTTGCTAGTCCATGAAAACAACACATGGCAAAATTTCATGGCGCACGAGGGATATGAATCTGCTGGGAGGGCTGTTTGGATCTTGCCCGGGGTAGCCAAAATATTGGCGACCCTTTTGTCCACCGTGCCTTTGCCACCAATGAACGAGGAATGGCTTGGGTGCTCATGCATCCTCCAGCGCGCACGTTGGAGATGAGCTCGCATGAGCTGTGCTTTTTTTGTCCCACCACACCGCCCTAGCCGGCCGCAGACCAACCGACGACCCACAAATTACGCCATCCAACCGTAGCCGCACACATTATGACAGCAGCTCAACCAACCGGACGAAATTCATGCAAACACGGTGATATTTCATATAAACAATGACGGAAATCATATAAAATACCGGATTTTCATACAAACATGACGGATTTCATTACATTCAAATGAACTATGCAGTGCTAGTTCTGGATAGCACATGTATATAATACCTGGCCTAAATGGTCGCCCGCCGATCCATTTGTGTTCCTCATGTCCAACAACACGATCACCGGACTGCTGGGAGCCCAGGAGGTATATGCTTCAGCGCAAAGGACGGCTCGCTTCCCCACTACCCAACTGATATCGTTGGCTAATGCCCAAGATGATGGTGGAAGGGGGCTTCTCCGCTTCCATGGAGCCCATGCGAGGTCGACAAAGGTCCTCGCAACAAAAGGATCCGGCAAGACACCTGCTGTGTACGCCGGCGTCGCCTCCGCGGTGGCCTTCATGGGACCCAAGCGGTGGCGGCCGCCCGTGTTCTACTTTTCCTTGACGACGGCGGCGGACGCGGAGGCACTTGAGGGAGTCCTAGATTAAGGGGTCCTCGGACAGCCGGACTATATACTTTGGCGGACTGTTGGGCTATGAAGATACAAGATAGAAGACTTCTTCCCGTGTCTGGATGGGACTCTCCTTTGCATGGAAGGCAAGCTTGGCGATTCAGATATGTAGATTCCTTTCTCTGTAACCGACTTTGTACACCCCTAGCCCCCTCCGGTGTCTATATAAACTGGAGGGTTTAGGCTTCTAGGGTTTAGCCATAACAATCATAATCTCATAGGCTAGACTTCTAGGGTTTAGCCATTACGATCTTGTGGTAGATCAACTCTTGTAATACTCATATTCATCAAGATCAATCAAGCAGGAAGTAGGGTATTACCTCCATAGAGAGGGCCCGAACCTGGGTAAACATTGTGTCCCCCGCCTCCTGTTACCATTAGCCTTAGACACATAGTCCGGGACCCCCTACCCGAGATCCGCAGGTTTTGACACCGACATTGGTGCTTTCATTGAGAGTTCCACTGTGTCATCATCAGAAGGCTTGATAGCTCCGTCAATCATCTACATCAACGCAGTCCAGGGGGAGATCTTCCTCCCCGGACAGATCTTCGTATTCGGCGGCTTCGCACTGCGGGTCAACTCGCTTGGCCATCTAGAGCAGATCGATAGCTACACCCCTGGCCACCAGGTCAGTTTTGGAAGCAAAAATTTGGTGGCCGATATCCGTGGAGACTTAATCTTCGACGGGTTCGAGCCCATGACGGCTCTCCCCAGCCACCACGATGAACATGACCTAGATCTGTCATCTGGCCACGCATAGGAGATAGCGCCTGTGACCGCTCTGGCCCAAGATGAGGAGCAGACTGCGTCCTCCGGAGACGGGAAGCTTAACCGCGCCACGGAGGCCGCAAACTCAGCGGTGCTCGAGCCGCACATAGACCCAACATCGAGCTGGGCTTGTGTCACCGGAACCTCGGACTCTTCTCCGGCCATGGGTTCCGGACCACGTGCTTCCGCGTCCATCGAACCTGATTGGGCGCAGTCTTGGAGTTCAGCTACGCGGACATCTTCCAGCACTCGCCTTTTGGTGACTGTTAAACTCATTAAAATCCCCCTCCTTGTTGGGGGACTCTCGGCCGAACTATGTCCGGCTCGAATGGGAAGCGGAAGATGAAGAACTTCGTTTCCCATCCACCACCCACTTTATAGCCACTGTAGCGACCAGACCTCAAACAGTCTGATCTCTATGCATCAGTGTCATCCCTGGATCGGTAATGCTGACACGCACAGTACTTGAAGGATTTATAACAGGGTAGCAATCACACACTTATTACATCAAATGTCTCAAAAGAGAACTTATTACATTAAATATGGCTCAAGGCCATCTAATAACGATAATAGTGGAAGGCTTGGAAGATAAGCGAGTCCATCAACTCAAACGGCATCACTGAGTATAAGATCACGACCTAAGGCACCTTACTCGTCGTCTGAAAAGTCTGCAACATGAACGTTGCAGCCCGAAAACGGGTCAGCACATGGAATATGCTGGCAATGTAACACATAGAGAGTAATGAACAGAATAATGCTATACTACATGCATATATGGCTGGTGGAAAGCTCTATGGTTACAGTTTTGCATAAAGCCAATTTTTTTCCTACTACAAAGGAATAAATTTTATTTAACTATCATGGTGGTTGTTAAACATTGAGAAGGGTACTCCAACTCAATCCCAATTAAGCATCATCATTAAACCCAACAAAAATTAATTAAAGTAACATGATGAGATTCACATGATAATCCAAGTACTAGATACTCAAAACGTCCATAACCGGGGACACGGCTAACCATGATTAGTTTATACACTCTGCAGAGGTTTGCGCACTTTTCCCCGCAAGACTCGATCTCCTCCGCTTGATTTCTCGCACTACATGGTGTTTGAGAAATGGATGACCAAGACACAGTCTTTCAGAAGCATTAACTCTCTACTCCGGGTAGACAGTACCAACCTACATCCCCTACATCTGCTAGTCTACCTCTTCAAGAGCTCACACAACTTAATCAACTATGCTAGAGCCCATAGTAGCTTGCGGCTGCACACGGAAGTTTCTATCATGAATAATCTCATGATCCCTTTGAGCCTGGGTGGCGGTCCATAGGAGAATCACACGGTACCCCGGGATTTCCAAAAATACAGGCAACACTGGGTTCCCCAGGTGCCTCAATCCACCTAGATGTGAAATTAAGTTGCCACCTTAAGTAAACCATTAGTTAACAATCTCACATCTATCATGGATACACTCACCCAATCCACGTCTACTAGCATAGCATGGCAATATAAGAAAACGTAGAAGTAACTCCCAAAGGTTTGATAATAAACAGGTAATAGGTACTACCTCATCTACTTCCCAGTACCCACATATTAATCAGATCCTAACCATGCAATTGTTTGAGGATTGATCTAATGCAATAAAACTGGGTAGTAAGGAGGTATGATCAAAGTGTTACTTGCCTTGCTAATGATCTGCGAAACCTAGAGATTCGAAGTAGCAAGCGGCGCACTCCGGGTACTCTATCACAAACAAAGAAGCACACAATAAGCACTCATCTAATGCACAGGTAAAACTCAAATAAGAGATCTAACCAGAAATTTCAATTTAAGAACTCCGGTTTGCAAAAAGAATCAAATCAAACGAAGCAACGAAACTCAAACGGCGAAAGAAACAAGCTTCGTTTACTAATCTGGACCTAAGTCAAATTTAACAGTATCAAAAACTTGTTTGAGTTGGTTAAACGAAAAGAGGGTTTCGATACAAAACTCTAGGCGCTTGAATCATCTGATTCCAATAAACAAGCAAAAAATTATACTAAAACGAAAATCGGATCAGAGATCGCGATAAAAAATAATCGCGGAAAATCCGAGAAAAAGAAAAACGGACGAACAGGCTGACGAACGAACGTTCGCTGTCTGCGGCTAAACTACGAAAACCATTCGTTAAAACGAACGTACGGACGAACGTCTGCTAAATAGACTAAACCGCAAAAAAAATAAACCAAACCGGATCTAATAAAAAACGGATCTAGGGGTTCGAAAAAAACCCGAACAGTTTTATAAGAAAAACCGGCGGCTACCTCGGGATGCGGGTCGGCGGCGGCGGCGGCTACTCTGGCAAGAGGTCTGGTGGGGCGGCGGCGGGGTTCGGCGGCGGGGGGCGGCGTCGGGCGGTAGTGTCGGGCGGCGGCATCGCGGCGGCAGCGGCGGCAGCACGCGGCGGCGGTTAGGGTTATGGTTCGGGTGGCGGCGGTGGGCTGGGGTGGTGGGCTGCGGGGTGGGGCGACTTATAAAGGCCCGGGGCGGCAGAGTCCGGGTCGCCCACGGCCCGCAGATCGGTTAGCTTTTTTGTTAAATCATTACGCTCAGAAAAACAAATAAAAGAAATACTAAACGGACTCCAAAAATCCCGAAATAAAATTTCCCCGACTTCTAAAATCAAGCCGGACAAGATGAAGGGCCTAAATGAAAATTTTGAAAAACACGCATTTTTCCTAAATTCAAATAAAATAGCAATAAACTCCAAAACAAAATCTTGTTTGATTTAATTATTAAATCCTCAATATTTCTTTATTTTGGGAAAGTCATTTTATTCCCTCTCTCATATTTTTATAATAGAAATAATTGAATATAAAATAAATAAAATCAAATGATCCTATTTTCAAAATTTGAGAAAACTCAAATATGAAAATAACAAAATCCCCAACTCTCTCCGTGGGTCCTTGAGTTGCGTAGAATTTCTAGGATCAAACCAAAATGCAATAAAATATGACATGCAATGATGATCTAATGTATAACATTCCAAATTGAAAATTTGGGATGTTACAAACCTACCCTCCTTAAAATGAATCTCGCCCTCGAGATTCGGGTTGGCTAGAAAATAGGTGAGGGTGGTCCTTCAGTAGATCTTCCTCTCGCTCCCAGGTTGCTTCATCCTCGGTATGGTGGCTCCACTGAACTTTGCAAAACATGATAACCTTGCTGCGGGTGACTCGGCTGGCATATTCAAGAATCTTGACTGGCTTCTCCTCGTAGGTCAAATCACTATCTAACTGAATCGCTTCCAGCGGCACTGTATCTCTCAGCGGTATATCAGCCATCTCTGTGTGGCACTTCTTCAACTAGGAAACGTGGAACACATCATGTACTCCCGACAATCCTTCGGGCAATTCCAATTTGTAGGCAACCTCTCCCATACGCTCCAAAACTTTATATGGTCTAACAAAACATGGCGCTAACTTCCCCTTAACTCCAAAGCGCTTAACTCCTCGAAGTGGAGATACATGTAGATAAACTCTGTCTTCGACTTCGTAAACTGTCTCCTTGCGTTTAGAATCTGCGTAGCTCTTCTGCCTGGACTAGGCTACCTTGAGCCTATCGCGGATCAACTTCACCTTCTGTTCAGACTCTTTAATCAAATCTGGTCCAAACAACTGGCGGTCTCCAATTTCATCCCACAACATCGGTGTCCTACACCTCCTCCCGTAGAGAGCTTCGAAAGGGGCCATC
Source organism: Triticum aestivum (assembly GCF_018294505.1). Classification (NCBI taxonomy): domain Eukaryota; kingdom Viridiplantae; phylum Streptophyta; class Magnoliopsida; order Poales; family Poaceae; genus Triticum; species Triticum aestivum. Next base: position 266,955,931 of record NC_057807.1, on the reverse strand, counting down.
TTCAAACTGGACTGATAACTGTTGTTGTAAGAGAACTCCACATATGGAAAATTGTCGTCCCAACTAGATCCATAATCTAGCGCATAAGCTCTCAGCATGTCGTAAACTGGGTTCCTCTATCTAATACAATGCTCCTCGGAACTCCATGCAGACATACAATCCTGGTCATGTATATCTTTGCCAACTTAGCATTGGTGTAAGTGGTCTTCACTGGAATGAAGTGGGCTACCTTCGTCAAACGATCGACTACAACCCATATCGAGTCATAGCCTGAATGAGTCCTGGGCAATCCCGTGATAAAATCCATGCCTAGCTTATCCCACTTTCATTCGGGTATCAGCAAAGGCTGTAGCAATCATGCTGGTTTCTGATGCTCTGCCTTCACTCTCTGACATACGTCACATACTGCTACATACTCCGCAATATCCTTTTTCATTGCGGTCCACCAGAAAGTGTCCTTCAAATCCAGATACATCTTGGTATTTCCTGGGTGAATTGAATACGGAGAATCATGGGCCTCTTGCAGAATCAACTTCCTGATCTCCGAGTCATTAGGCACATAAACGCGGTCCTCAAACCATAGGGTATCGTGCTCATCCTCACGAAATCCCTTAGCTTTTCCTTTACTCATTTTCTCCTTTATTTCAGATACCTCCTTGTCAGCCTTTTGGGCTTCTCTGATCTTATCCATCAAAGTAGACTGAATCTCCAATGCTGCTACATAGCCTCTCGGAACTATCTCCAAACATAGCTCACGAAGATCCTCGGCTAACTCTTTTGGTAACTCTCTGGTCATGAGTGTGTTGACATGGCTCTTGCGGCTCAATGCATCGGCTACTACGTTAGACTTTTCGGGGTGATAATGCAATCTCATATCATAATCCTTGATGAGCTCCAACCATCTCCTTTGCCTGAGATTCAACTCCTTCTGGGTGAAGATGTACTTCAAACTCTTGTGACCCGTGTACACCTCACAATGGTTTTCGATGAGAAAATGTCTCCATGTCTTCAATGCATTTACTATGGCTGCTAACTCCAAATCATGTGTAGCATAATTCAATTCATGAGGTTTAAGCTGCCGTGAGGCATACAAAACAACTCTTCCCTCCTGCGTAAGCACTGCTCCAAGTCCTCGACGAGAAGTGTCGCAATATACCTCATAATCCTTGCGCTGATTTGGCAGAATCAACACTGGTGAGGTAACCAAAAGTTTCTTCAACTCCTGGAAACTGGCCTCACATTCCTCAGTCCATTTAAACTTGGTGTCCTTCTTCAACAACTCCGTCATGGGCTTTGCAATCTTCGAGAAATTCTCAATGAACCTCCGGTAGTATCCTGCGAGTCCAAGAAAACTCCAGATCTCTCCAACTGTTGTTGGGGCTTCCCATTTTGTCACAGTGACAAATTTGGTGGGGTTTACTGCTATTCCTTCTTTGGATATCACATGTCCGAGGAATCCAACTTCCTTCAACCAGAACTCACATTTGCTAAACTTGGCGTATAACTGATGTTCTCTGAGCTTCTCCAGTACCAAACGCAAATGCTCCTTATGCTCTTTTTCATTCTTTGAGTAGACCAAAATATCATCAATGAACACCACGACGAACTTATCCAGAAACTCCATAAACACCTTGTTCATCATGTTCATGAAATAGGCAGGTGCGTTAGTCAGACCAACTGGCATAACGGTATACTCGTACAACCCGTACCTGGTGGTAAAAGCCGTCTTAGGTATATCCTGCTCTCGAATCTTCAACTGATGGTATCCCGATCGCAGATCGATCTTGGAAAATACCTTAGCTCCTTGCAATCGGTCAAACAAGTCATTGATCATCGGCAGTGGGTACTTGTTCTTGATTGTCACTTCATTCAATCCTTGATAATCAACAACCGTCCTTAAGGATCCATCCTTCTTCTCCACTAGAAGCACTGGCGATCCCCAAGGTGAAGAACTTGAGCGAATATAGCCTTTATCCAATAACTCCTTAATCTGCTTCTTAATTTCCTCCAAATCTTTTGCGGGCATCCTGTACGATCTCTTTGATATCGGCCCTAAGCCTGGCAAAAGCTCAATCAAAAACTCAATGTCCCTTTCCGGTGGCATGCCTGGCAACTCCTCTGGAAATACGTCAGGAAAATCCTTCACCACTGGTACTTCCTCCTGTACAACTCGTGATAAGGAATTTACTTGAGTCCTCTTTGGCACATGCCGGGATACATACTTGATCCTTCTTCCTTCTAGCGTGGTAAGCAAAATCGACTTACTGGCACATTCAATGTTCCCTCCATACTTTGATAACCAATCCATGCCTAATATCACATCCAGTCCTTGCGATTCCAATACTATTAGGTCCGAGGGAAACACGTAGTTACCAATCCTTAATGGTAACCGATCCCACCATAGACTAGCCATATACTCTGCTCCTGGCGAGGTTACTAACATGGGTGACCTAAGGGCTTGGGTTGGCAGTTTATACTTATCCACAAATCCCCTTGATATGTATGAATGTGATGCACCAATATAAAAAAGAACGATTGCAGTAAATGACTTAACCAAAAACTTACCTATTACTGCATCTAGCTTGGCTTCAACCTCCTCCACGCTAATGTGGTTCACCTGTCATTTGTTGAAAGGATTGGGCTTCTTCCCAGAACTTCCATTGCCGTTTCCATTCTTCACTTCAGGACATTCAGTGGCATAATGTCCGGTCTTCTGGCATTTGTAACAGGTGATGTGGCTCAGATCCCTCTTGGCTGGTGTTGATGGGTTGGTGCGGTTCTGTCCGTTTCTTCCTCCATTCCCATTACCATTCTTGGGGCCACTATGGTTGTGCGAACTACCTCCTCCATGGGTATGCTGAAAATGTCCTCCCGAGTTCGGGGTAAAATGAGGCTTCTGCTGAGCTCCATAATTGTACTTCCCTTGTCTATACTTCCTCTTGCGGCTGTCAATCTACTACTGCTTCCCTTCATTCATAAGAGCTCTATCTACCAACTCCTGGTAATTGTTGAAGGTTGCTACCATCAACTGCATGCTCAGCTCATCATTTAATCCTTCCAGAAACTTCTCCTGCTTAGCTGCGTCTATAGCAACGTCATCTGGGGCATAACGTGCTAACTTACTAAAGTCATCCACATACTGGCCAACAGTACATCCTCCTTGGCACAAGTTGCGAAACTCACGCTTCTTCCTGGCCATAGCTCATGCTGAAACATGAGCAGCACGGAAAGTCTGTTGAAACTGATCCCATGTGACAGTGTCGATGGGATAAGTGGTTGTGAAATTCTCCCACCAATGCTGCAGGTCCATCAAGCTGATGTGCGGCAAAACACACCTTCTCCGCATCTGTGCATCCTGTAGTGGTAAACTCCCTTCCCATCTTGCGGAGCCAATCATCTGCAACTATCGGCTCGGTGCTACTTGAGAACACCCGGCGGATTTAGCCTCAAGAAACGGGCTAAGTGATCAACAGGTGGTGGTGGTGGTGGGTTGTTGTTGTTGTTGTTGTTGTTGTTCCCCTGATTCTGGTTCTGGACTAGTATCTGCATCAATGCATTCTGCTGCTAGATCAACTGAGTGAGCTCCGGTGGGAAAGCAAATCCATTGTCACGTCTCGGAGGCATCTGAGGGTTTTAGAAAAGATGAGAATATAGAATAGAATGAGGTCTAGAGATAAAACACTACCCATATGCACATGAGACAAATACAATCAATATCACTTCAATCAATTCAAACAAGGGCATACAACGGTCTATCTATCGTTACAAAAGTGCTCGGACTATACTATATACATGGGGGAAATTCTACTACTATTATGGTGGTCGACTAGAAAAACTGATCGGTCGAAGACTCCATGATATCTACTCCAGCTTCACTATCGTCTGGGTCCGAGTCAGTGTCGTCGATGATGATGTAGTTCTCCGGGCAAGTGCAATCATCGTCTTGTCCTCCAGTCGCGGGGAATCCCATGAATACCTTTAGCTTCTTCTTCAGATCATCATTCTTCTCCACGAGTCTTGCTATTTCCTCCTCATACCCATCGCGTGTAGACTTGAGTTCTTCCTCCAGCTCCGTGATCTTGGTCATAGCCTTCTTCAGATCTATCATGCCTGCGCACATCTGGTTCTCCTGGCAACGTATGTGCTGGTCTAACTCCTAGATGAAAGCTGCAATTGATCTATCCGTCTGGGTGCTGATCATCTCCCATTGATCATCTCGGCGCCCACAAATCTGGTAGATAGTATCCTTGAGATCCTTGTGGTAAACTTCTCCAATGCGTCCCATGGTGATGTGAGCTGCCATGCTCTTTCCTAGACTCCAGGTTGGTGCATCAAAGGAAAACTCTATGGGCTCAGTGACGGGCATGAACGTCCTTCCTGGAACATGAACTTGAATCATCCAGCGCTCCTCTTCAGGTAAAGTGGTGATGTAGGTTCCGGTGAAGCTTGGTACTCCGATGTTCAGGTATCTAGTGACTTCCTTCAAGTGGCGTCCAAAGGGTGCATCTTCATCCGGTTGCGTGAACTTGTTCCTTGCATCCGCCATCCTAAAAGAGTAGAAAAGATGAGGAGTTAGAAATGAGAAGAGAGAGTAGTGATCTAGGGCTTTAGCTTAGTGGTCGTGTCCTACAGTCAATGTGTGCTCTGATACCATCTTTTAGCAACCAGACCTCAAACAGTCTGATCTCTATGCATTAGTGTCATCCCTGGATCGGTAATGCTGACACGCACAGTACTTGAAGGATTTATAACAGAGTAGCAATCACACACTTATTACATCGAATGTCTCAAAAGAGAACTTATTACGTTAAACATGGCTTAAGGCCATCTAATAACAATAACAATGGAAGGCTTGGAACATAAGCGAGTCCATCAACTCCAACGGCATCACTGAGTATAAGATCACGACCTAAGGCACCTTACTCGTCGTCTGAAAAGTCTGCAACATGAACGTTGCAGCCCGAAAACGGGTCAGCACATGGAATATGCTGGCAATGTAACACATAGAGAGTAATGAACAGAATAATGCTATACTACATGCATATATGGCTGGTGGAAAGCTCTATGGTTGCAGTTTCGCATAAAGCCAATTTTTTCCTACTACAAAGGAATAAATTTTATTTAACTATCATGGTGGTTGTTAAACATTGAGAAGGGTACTCCAACTCAATCCCAATTAAGAATCATCATTAAACCCAACAAAAATTAATTAAAGTAACATGATGAGATTCACATGATAATCCAAGTACTAGATACTCAAAACGTCCATAACCGAGGACACGGCTAACCATGATTAGTTTATACACTCTGCAGAGGTTTGCGCACTTTTCCCCGCAAGACTCGATCTCCTCCGCTTGATTTCTCGCACTACATGGTGTTTGAGAAACGGATGACCGAGACACAGTTTTTCAGAAGCATTAACTCTCTACTCCGGGTAGACAGTACCAACCTACATCCCCTACATCTGCTAGTCTACCTCTTCAAGAGCTCACACAACTTAATCAACTATGCTGGAGCCCATAGTAGCTTGCGGCTACACACGGAAGTTTCTAGCATGAATAATCTCATGATCCCTTTGAGCCTGGGTGGCGGTCCATAGGAGAATCACACGGTACCCCGGGATTTCCAAAAATACAGGCAACACTGGGTTCCCCAGGTGCCTCAATCCACCCAGATGTGAATTTAAGTTGCCACCTTAAGTAAACCATTAGTTAACAATCTCACATCTGCCATGGATACACTCACCCAATCCACGTCTACTAGCATAGCATGGCAATATAAGAAAACGTAGAAGTAACTCCCAAAGGTTTGATAATAAACAGGTAATAGGTACTACCTCATCTACTTCCCAATACCCACATATTAATCAGATCCTAATCATGCAATTGTTTGAGGATTGATCTAATGCAATAAAACTGGGTAGTAAGGAGGTATGATCAAAGTGTTACTTGCCTTGCTAATGATCCGCGAAACCTAGAGATTCGAAGTAGCAAGTGGCGCACTCCGGGTACTCTATCGCAAACAAAGAAGCATACAATAAGCACTCATCTAATGCATACATAAAACTCAAATAAGAGATCTAACCAGAAAGTTCAATTTAAGAACTCCGGTTTGCAAAAAGAATCAAATCAAATGAAGCAACAAAACTCAAACGGCGAAAGAAACAAGTTTCATTTACTAATCTAGACCTAAGTCAAATTTTACACTAGCAAAAACTTGTTTGAGTTGGTTAAACGGAAAGAGGGTTTCGAGACGAAACTCTAGGCGCTTGAACCGTCTGATTCCGATAAACGTGCGAAAAGTTATAGTAAAACGAAAATCGGATCAGAGATCGCGATCAGAAATAATCGCGGAAAATCCGAGAAAAAGAAAAACGGACGAACAGGCTAACGAATGAACGTTCGCTGTCTGCGGCTAAACTACGAAAACCGTTCGTTAAAACGAACGTACGGACGAACGTCTGCTAAATAGACTAAACCGCAAAAAAAATAAACCGAACCGGATCTAATAAATAAAACGGATCTAGGGTTTCGAAAAAAACCCGAACGGTTTTATAAGAAAAACCGGCGGCTACCTCAGGATGCGGGTCAGCGGCGGCGGCGGCTACTCCGGCGAGAGGTCTGGCGGGGCGGCGGTGGTCAGTGGCGGGCGGCCTCGGGTGGCGGTGTCGCGGCGGCGGCGGCGGCGGTAGTTAGGGTTAGGGTTCGGGTGGCGGCGGCGAGCTGGGGTGGTGGGCTGCGGGGTGGGGCGGCTTATAAAGGCCCGGGGCGGCAGAGTCCGGGTCGCCCACGGCCCGTAGGTCGCTTAGCTTTTTTTTAAATCATTACGCTCAAAAAAACAAATAAAAGAAATACTAAACGAACTCCAAAAATCACGAAATAAAATTTCCCCAACTTCTAAAATCAAGCCGGACAAGATGACATTTATTTGGGGCCTAAATGAAATTTTCAAAAATGCACATTTTTCCTAACTTCAAATAAAATAGGAATAAACTCCAAAATAAAATCTTGTTTGATTTAATTATTAAATCCTCAATATTTCTTTATTTTGGGAAAGTCATTTTATTCCCTCTCTCATATTTTTATAATAGAAATAGTTGAAGATAAAATAAATAAAATCAAATGATCCTATTTTCAAATTTTGAGGAAACTCAAATATGAAAATAATGAAATCCCCAACTCTCTCCGTGGGTCCTTGAGTTGCGTAGAATTTCTAGGATCAAACCAAAATGCAATAAAATATGACATGCAATAATGATCTAATGTATAACATTCCAAATTGAAAATTTGGGATGTTACAGCCGCTGTCGACGACTTAACCGACATGCTTGATTACGACTCCGAAGACATCAACGGTATGGACGACGATGCCGGAGTGGAGCAGGAACCACCACCTACAGGTCATTGGACAGCCACCTCCTCGTACGACATATACATGATGGATACAACCAAAGAAAACAACAGCGACGATGAAAATCCAGTCGAGGATAAACCTCCTGAGATACAGCCAAAGCGTCGACGTCAGCAGCACCGCTCTAAGCCACGCCGTAGCAAAAACAGCAACACCATCACAGGAGAAAACAATACTCTGGACGAAGCCGAAGACAATGATGACCCCGTTGAGCCAACCTCCGAACAAGACAAACGGGAAGATGGGCAAGCTAGCCCTGATGAACAGGCCACGAATGAAGACGCGGAGGACATTAATTACCCTTCGCTCTCCGAGGATGAGGTGAGCCTCGGCGACGAAGACTTTATCGTGCCGGGGAGCCCGCTGAGCAGGAGCGCTTTAAGCGCCGGCTAATGGCCACCGCAAGGAGCCTGAAACAGAAGCAGCAACAGCTTCGAGCTGATCAAGATCTGCTCAATGAAAGATGGACTAATGTCCTGGCAGCCGAGGAATATGGCGTCGAGCGCCCAACCAAAAGCTACATGAAGCGCAAACTGTTACCACAATTCGATGACGAGGTGATGGAGCCCGTCCTACCACGGTACAATGCGGCTGACCGACCACCACATGGCTGGGACAAAGCGGCACCTTGAGCCGAACACCGGCTCGCATTACCTCGCCGAACAAATAGAAATACAACAGCTCAGGGGATATACACATGACCCGCAGAATGACTTGGAAAACAGGGCATGTCAGACAAGATCAATCTATGGATCACGTGGGCGTGCCCCGATGCATGACGATGGCCATCCGGCTGAAGGTGACAAACATAACCACGTCCGGGCCGAAAACCGCTGACGAACTCCATCCGAGGCTCCGAGCTACATCACGACTTGGCCCGATATAGAGGCACCGCACACCCCCTTTGCTTCACTGATGAAGTAATGGAACACGATTTCCCAGAAGGGTTTAAACCCGTGAACATCGAATCATATGATGGCACAACAGACCCTGCGGTATGGATTGAGGACTTTCTTCTCCATATTCATATGGCCTGCGGCGATGATCTTCACGCCATCAAATACCTCCCGCTCAAACTCAAGGGACCAGCTAGGTACTGGTTGAACAGTCTGCCCGAAAACTCCGTAGGCAGCTGGGAGAACTTGGAGGGCGCCTTCCTCGACAACTTCCAAGGCACATATGTCTGACCTCCGAATGCCGATGTCCTAAGTCACATAATCCAACAGCCCGGAGAGTCAGCCAGGAAATTCTGGACCAGATTCTTAACTAAAAAGAACCAAATCGTCGACTATCCGGACGCCGAAGCCCTAGCGGCCTTTAAGCACAACATCCGTGATGAATGGCTGGCCAGACACCTCGGCCAGGAAAAACCGAAGTCCATGTCAGCCCTTATGGCATTCATGACCCGCTTCTATGCGGGCGAAGATAGCTGGCTAGCCTGTAGTAACAACAATACAAGCGAACCTGGCACTTCTGAAGCCAGAAACAGCAACGGCAAGCCCCGACGCAATAGACATAAGCGTCGAACAACGGTGACAACACCGAAGACACGGTGGTCAACGCCAGATTCAGTGGCTCTAAGTCCGTTCAGCGGAAGAAGCCATTTAAGAGAAATAATCTGGGCCTGTCCAGTTTGGACCGCATACTAGATCGACCATGCCAAATCCATGGCACTCCTGATAAACCAGCCAATCATACCAACAGGGAATGTTGGGTCTTCAAACAGGCCGGCAATTTAAGTGCCGAGAATAAGGAGAAAGGGTTGCAAAGTGATGACGATGACAAGGAACCCCGACCACCGAACACAGGTGGACAGAAGAAATTCCCCCCCCCCCCAAGTCAAAATGGTGAACATGATATACGCCACCCATATCCTCAAGAGGGAGCGCAAGCATGCACTCAGGGACGTCTACGCGATGGAGCCAGTCGCCCCAAAGTTCAACCCATGGTCATCCTATCCGATCACATTTGATCGCAGGGACCATCCGACCAGTATCCGTCATGGTGGTTCTGCCGCACTAGTCCTTGACCCAATTATTGATGGATTCCACCTTACATAAGTCCTCATGGACAGTGGCAGCAGCCTGAACCTGCTCTATCAAGATACAGTGCGCAAAATGGGTATCGATCCCTCAAGGATCAAGCCCACAAAAACCGCCTTTAAAGGTCTCATACCAGGTGTAGAGGCCTACTGTACGGGCTCAATCACACTGGAAGTGGTATTCGGATCCCCGGATAATTTCCAAAGCGAAGAGTTGATCTTCGACATCGTCCCCTTCTGCAGTGGCTATCATGCACTGCTCGGGTGAACCACATTTGCTTGCTTCAATGCGGTGCCGCACTACGCTTACCTCAAGCTCAACATGCCCGGACCACGCGGTGTTATAAAAATCAATGGAAACACGGAACACTCTCTCTGTACCGAGGAGCACACCGCGACCCTTGCAGTAGAAGTACAGAGTGGCCTTTTCAGGCATAACCGCAATTCAACAGCCAAGCTCCCGGACACTGATACGTCTCCAACGTATCTATAATTTTTTGATTGTTCCATGCTATTATATTACCTGTTTTGGATGTTTATGGGCTTTACTTTACACATTTATATCATTTTTGGGACTAACCTACTAACCAGAGGCCCAGCCCGTATTGCTGTTTTTTTTACTATTTCAGTATTTCGAAGAAAAGGAATATCAAATGGAGTCCAAATGAATTGAAACCTTCGGGAGCATGATTTTTTGAACAAACGTGATCCAGAGGACTTGGAATGCAAGTCAAGAAGCAGCCAAGGCGGCCACGAGGGTGGAGGGCGCTCCCACCCCTACAGGGCGTGCCCCTATCTCGTGGGCCCATCGAGCGGCCACTGACCTACTTCTTCCTCCTATATATACCCATGTACCCCGAGAACATCAGAACAAGCCACGAAAACCTAGTTCCACCGCCGTAACCTTCTGTATCTCCTAGATCCCATCTTGGAGCCTTCGCCGGCCCTCCGTCGGAGGGGGAATCGACCACGAAGGGCTTCTACATCAACACCATAGCCCCTCCGATGAGTTGTGAGTAGTTTACCACAGACCTTCGGGTCCATAGTTATTAGCTAGATGGCTTCTTCTCTCCTTTTGGATCTCAATACCATGTTCTCCTCCACTCTTGTGGAGATCTATTCGATGTAACTCTTTTTGCGGTGTGTTTGTCGAGATCCGATGAATTGTGGGTTTTTGATCAAGTTTATCTATGAGAAATATTTGCATCTCCTCTGAATTATTTTATGTATGATTGAGTTATCTTTGCAAGTCTCTTCGAATTATCAGTTTGGTTTGTCCTACTAGATTGATCTTTCTTGCAATGGGAGAAGTGCTTAGCTTTGGGTTCAATCTTGCGGTGTCCTTTCCCAGTGACAGCAGGGGCAGCAAGGCACGTATTGTATTGTTGCCATCGAGGATAAAAATATGGGGTTTATATCATATTGCATGAGTTTATCCCTCTACATCATGTCATCTTTCTTAATGCATTACTCTGTTCTTATGAACTTAATACTCTAGATGCATGCTGGATAGCGGTCGATGTGTGGAGTAATAGTAGTAGATGCAGGCAGGAGTCGGTCTACTTGTCGCGGACATGATGCATATATACATGATCATGCCTAGATAATCTCATAATTATTCGCTTTTCTATCAATTGCTCGACAGTAATTTGTTCACCCACCGTAATACTTATGCTATCTTGAGAGAAGCCACTAGTGAAACCTATGGCCCTCGGGTCTATCTTTTATCATATAAGCTTTCAATCTAATTTTATTTACATCTTTACTTTTCCAATCTATATTATAAAATACCAAAAATATATTTATCTTATCATACTATCTCTATCAGATCTCACTTTCACAAGTGGCCATGAAGGGATCGACAACCCCTTTATTGCGTTGGTTGCGAGTTCTTTGTTTGTTTGTGTAGGTGCGTGGGACTTTTGAGGAGCCTCCTACTGGATTGATACCTTGGTTCTCAAAAACTGCGGGAAATACTTACGCTACTATTGCTGCATCACCCTTTCCTCTTCAAGGAAAACCAACACAAGCTCAAGACGTAGCAAGAAGGATTTCTGGCGCCATTGTCGGGGAGGTCTTCGCTCAAGTCAAGACATACCAAGTACCCATCACAAACTCATCTCCCTCGCATTTACATTATTTGCCATTTTCCTCTCATTTTCCTCTCCCCCACTTCACCCTTGTCGTTTTATTCTCCCTTCTTTCGTTCGATCTTATGTTTGCTTGTGCCTCCATGTGCCTTCTTTGCACTTGCATCTTTGCTTGCTAAAAATCTATTGATATGGATCCATTTAAAGTGTTCTACTTGGATCATCTTCGATCCTTATGCGCTCGTGCTGAAACCCCAACTAGCCTAGTTGATGGGAAATCTTTAGATGAGCATGCTCATTGTGTGTGTCACCGTTTGTCTAAAAAAGGGAGACTCTTATGGGATCAAATAAACAGATTGTTGTGTTATGCTTGGAATCTTTGTGAAATTTATGATTTTACTTATTGCTTTAAGAACCCTAAAAAACACCTTCCCTACCTATGTGAGTTTAATGAAAATGAAATCTTATCTTCTTATGCAAAGGGTGTTTATAGTTACTATGATATCGAACAAATTGAAGAATTTGTTGCTTTTAGGGGTGCTTATGAAGTTGCTTCTTTGATTGAAAAGTATGATATTACTCTCTACGAATCTAATTTTTTTGACATACTTAAATATTGCTATGAAAACTATGTTCATAATGTCTATGTCAAAGAATTTATTGAGAGAATGACTGTTGCTTTGGAAGAAAATAATGATATGCATGAATCTATAGATAATGATTCCGATGATTTGATTGAAACATCCCTTGATGAACATGATGCTTGCTATTCTTGTGGCCATGATGCCAATATTTATGAAGATGAATTTGCTATTGTTCCTTATGTTAAACATGAGATCGTTGTATTGCACCCATACTTGGTAGTTCCTTGGATGAAAAGCATGATCGCAATAATGTTATTATAAATTCTCTTGATGTCAATTGTGCTAATAATATGCAAAACCCTAAGCTTGGAGATGCTAGTTTTGCTATGACTACTATTTGTTGCAATGATCATGATTGGGGTGATTCTTCTTTTGATCTTGAAAATTTATTTAAGCCCCATGATGAATATGAGATTGATATTAGTGTTTGCAATATTATTGAAAGTGGGTCTGGAAGAGTGTCAACTTTAGATCCCACATATTTGGAGAATGTTCAATCTTATGAAATTTTTGATAAAAGTGGGTTTGGAGAGGTCATGACTTTAGTTAATGTTAATCCCACTATTTTGGAAAAGTGTCAACTTTGCTTGCATGTGGATCGTGCTGAAAATGTTTTATGTGATAGCTATTTTGTTGATTTTTCTTATGATCCCACATGTAATTATTATGAGAGAGGAAAATATGATTGTAGAAATTTTCATGTTACTAAATTACCTCTCGTTATGTTGAGATTGCTATTGTTTCTTTCCTCTTCCTTGCATATGCTAGTTTTTGCTTGCTATGATAATTTGTTTGCCTATAAGATGCCTATGCATAGGAACTATGTTAGACTTAGATGTGTTTTTCACATGCTGTATGATGCTCTCTTTGTGTTTCAATTATTATCTTTCATGTGAGCATCGTTGAAATCTTATGCCTAGCTAGGGGCGTTAAACGATAGCGCTTGTTGGGAGGAAACCCAATTTTATTTGTGTTTTTTGTTTTTGTTTCTTTTTAGTAATAAATTTTGCATTTACCTTTTGTTTAGATGTGTTTTTGTGTTTAGATTAGTGTTTGTGCCAAGTAGAACCTATAGGATAACCTACGTTGATAGTTAATTTGATTCTGTTGAAAAACAGAAACTTTGCATGCACGAAATTAGTTTTGTTAAATCACAAAAACGTGATTTTGCGTTGATTCTTTTTTCTGTAGATCAATAGAAAAATTTCCCAGGACTTCCTATTTTGGTAGGATTTTTAAAGTTTGAGAAGTATTCGTCGGTTACAGATTTCTACAGACTGTTCTGTTTTTGACATACTCTGTTTTTCGTGTGTTGTTTTCTTATTTTGATGAACCACAGAGAACTTGGAATACAGTAGGTTTAACACCAATATAAATAAAGAATGAGTTCATTACATTACCTTATGTGGTGGTTTTGCTTTCTTTCAGTAACGGAGCTTATGAGATTTCCTGTTGAGTTTTGTGTTGTGAAGTTTTCAAGTTTTGGGTAAAGATTTGATGGACTATGGAATAAGGAGTAGCAAGAGCCTAAGCTTGGGGATGCCCATGGCACCCCAAGATATTCAAGAATAGCCAAAAGCCTAAGCTTGGGGATGCCCCCGGAAGGCATCCCCACTTTTGTCTTTGTTCATTGGTAACTTTACTTGGAGCTATATTTTTATTCGCCACATGATATGTATTTTGCTTGGAGCGTCGTGTATGATATTAGTTTTTGCTTTTTAGTTTACGACAATCATCCTTGCTGTACACACCTTTTGGGTAGAAGCCCACTTGATTAGAATTTATTAGAATACTCTATGCGCTTCACTTATATCTTTTGAGCTAGATAGTTTTTGCTCTAGTGCTTCACTTATATCTTTTAGAGCATGGCGGTGGCTTAATTTTGAAGAAATTGTTGATCTCTCATGCTTCACTTATATTATTTTGAGAGTCTCTTAGAACAGCATGGTATTTGTTATGGTTATAAAATTGGTCCTAGAATGGTAGGCATCCAAGTTGGGTATAATAAAAACTATCATAGAAAGTGAATTGGATGCTATGATCAATTTGATACTTAATAATTGTTTTGAGATATGGAGGTAGTGATATTAAAGTCATGCTAGTTGGGTGATTATGAATTTAAAGAATGCTTGTGTTGAAGTTTGTGATTCCCGTAGCATGCACGTATGGTGAACCGTTTTGTGATGAAGTTGGAGCACAATTTTATTTATTGATTGTCTTCCTTATGAGTGGCGGTCGGGGATGAGCGATGGTATTTTCCTACCAATCTACCCCCCTAGGAGCATGCGTGTAATACTTTGTTTTTGATGACTTGTAGATTTTTGAAATAAGTATATGAGTTCTTTTGACTAATGTTGAGTCCAAGGATTATACGCACTCTCACCCTTCCACCATTGCTAGCCTCTCTTGTGCCGCGCAACTTTCGCCGGTACCATACACCCACCATATACCTTCCTCAAAACAGCCACCATACCTACCTATTATGGCATTTCCATAGCCATTCCGAGATATATTTCCATGCAACTTTCCATTGTTTCGTTTATATGACATGCATCATCATTGTCATATTGCTCTTTGCATGATCATGTAGTTGACATCGTAATTGTGGCAAGGCCACCTTCATAATTTTCATACATGTCGCTCTTGATTCATTGCATATCCCGGTACACCGCTGGAGGCATTCATATAGTCATATCTTGTTCTAAGTATTGAGTTGTAATCTTGAGTTGTAAGTAAATAAAAGTGTGATGATCTTCATTATTAGAGCATTGTCCCAGTGAGAAAAGGATGATGGAGACTATGATTCCCCCACAAGTCGGGATGAGACTTCGGACTAAAGAAAAAAAAAGGAAAAAAAAGAGAAAGGCCAAAAAAAAGAAAGGCCAAAGAAAGAAAAAAAGAGAAAAAAAAGAAAGAAAAAGAAAAAAAATGAGAGAAAAAGAGAGAAGGGACAATGCTACTATCCTTTTTACCACACTTGTGCTTCAATGTAGCACCATGATCTTCATGATAGAGAGTCTCCTATGTTGTCACTTTCATATACTAGTGGGAATTTTTCATTATAGAACTTGGCTTGTATATTCCGATGATGGGCTTCCTCAAAATGCCCTAGGTCTTCATGAGCAAGCGAGTTGGATGCACACCCACTTAGTTTCTTTTGTTGAGCTTTCATACATTTATAGCTCTAGTGCATCCGTTGCATGGCAATCCCTACTCACTCACATTGATATCTATTAATGGGCATCTCCATAGCCCGTTGATATGCCTAGTTGATGTGAGACTATCTTCTCCCTTTTTGTCTTCTCCACAACCACCGTTCTATTCCACATATAGTGCTATGTCCATGGCTCACGCTCCTGTATTGCGTGAAAGTTGAAAAAGTTTGAGATTACTAAAGTATGAAACAATTGCTTGGCTTGTCATCGGGGTTGTGCATGATTAAATACTTTCTGTGATGAAGATAGAGCAACAGCCAGACTATATGATTTTGTAGGGATAACTTCCTTTAGCCATGTTATTTTGAGAAGACATGATTGCTTGATTAAGTATGCTTGAAGTATTACTATTTCTTATGTCAATATGAACTTTTATTTTGAATCATTTGGATATGAACATTCATGCCACAATAAAGAAAATTACATTGAGAATTATGCTAGGTAGCATTTCACATCAAAAATTCTGTTTTTATCATATAATTTTTGGGACTGATAATTATGCGAGGACGAGCAGGAATTAAGCTTGGGGATGCTTGATACGTCTCCAACGTGTCTATAATTTTTGATTGTTCCATGCTATTATATTACCTGTTTTGGATGTTTATGGGCTTTACTTTACACATTTATATCATTTTTGGGACTAACCTACTAACTGGAGGCCCATCCCGTATTGCTGTTTTTTGCCTATTTCAGTATTTCGAAGAAAAGGAATATCAAACGGAGTCCAAATGCAATGAAACCTTTGGGAGCGTGATTTTTTGAATGAACATGATCCAGAGGACTTGGAGTGCAAGTCAAGAAGCAGCCGAGGCAGCCATGAGGGTGGAGGGCGCGCCCACCCCTACAGGGTGCGCCCCCTATCTCGTGGGGCCCTCGGGCGGCCACCGACCTACTTCTTCCTCCTATATATACCCACGTACCCCGAGAACATCAGAACAAGCCACGAAAACCTAGTTCCACCGCCGTAACCTTCTGTATCCGCGAGATCCCATCTTGGAGCCTTCGCTGGCGCTCCGCCGGAGGGGGAATCGACCACGGGGGGCTTCTACACCAACACCATAGCCCCTCCGATGAGTTGTGAGTAGTTTACCACAGACCTTCTGGTCCATAGTTATTAGCTAGATGGCTTCTTCTCTCTTTTTGGATCTCAATACCATGTTCTGCCCCTCTCTTCTGGAGATCTATTCGACGTAACACTTTTTGTGGTGTGTTTGTCGAGATCCGATGAATTGTGGGTTTATGATCAAGTTTATCTATGAGAAATATTTGAATCTCCTCTGAATTCTTTTATGTATGATTGAGTTATCTTTGCAAGTCTCTTCGAATTATCAGTTTGGTTTGGCCTACTAGATTGATCTTTCTTGCAATGGGAGAAGTGCTTAGCTTTGGGTTCAATCTTGCAGTGTCCTTTCCCAGTGACAGCAGGGGCAGCAAGGCACGTATTGTATTGTTGCCATCGAGGATAAAAAGATGGGGTTTATATCATATTGCATGAGTTTATCCCTCTACATCATGCCATCTTTCTTAATGTGTTACTCTGTTCTTATGAACTTAATACTCTAGATGCATGCTGGATAGCGGTCGATGTGTGGAGTAATAGTAGTAGATGCAGGCAGGAGTCGGTCTACTTGTCGCGGACGTGATGCCTATATACATGATCATGCCTAGATAATCTCATAATTATTCACTTTTCTATCAATTGCTTGACAGTAATTTGTTCACCCACCGTAATACTTATGCTATCTTGAGATAAGCCACTAGTGAAATCTATGGCCCCCGGGTCTATCTTTTATCATATAATCTTCTAATTTTATTTGCATCTTTACTTTTCCAATCTATATTATAAAATACCAAAAATATATTTATCTTATCATACTATCTCTATCAGATCTCACTTTCGCAAGTGGCCATGAAGGGATTGACAACCCCTTTATTTAGTTGGTTGCGAGTTCTTTGTTTGTTTGTGTAGGTGCGTGGGACTTTTGAGGAGCCTCCTACTGGATTGATACCTTGGTTCTCAAAAACTGAGGTAAATACTTACGCTACTATTGTTGCATCACCCTTTCCTCTTCAAGGAAAACCAACGCAAGCTCAAGACGTAGCAGACACCGTCAAGCGAGTCCGAACTACTCTGTAGCAGGACAGTCCAGCTCGTCCAGAGCTTGACTAGCAATGTGGCCTCCGTCCCAGTCCCAACAAGGCGGCGAGGCTCGTGCCACGCGTACATAACTACGTACTTAAAATACCATGGGCATGGACGGAGGCACAGCTAGACCGCAGTCCGTAATGCGGCTCAACCGCTCCTGGACCCGCATACCTTTACTTTTCCTCTTTCTTTTAGGTTTTTCTCTTTCCGAGGCTTTTTCTGATAACCTGATCATCGGACCTATCAAGGCATGGATAAACCAAGAAGGAAAAAAGCTTTGACGTACGAGGGAACCCCCAGGTGGTCTCTGCTAATGATTGTTTTACCTGTTTTACAAACCCGCACACAGCTCGCCCTTGGTCATGGCATCTCAAATAGCCTTATTTGCTTATCACATTACTTGTACAAATACGCCTTGACATATTAATCAAATTACAATGGAAAATAATTTGCGGCGTCAGCTTATTACTTGATTTTTCCTTTCCTTTATATTCTTATCTATAGTACCCGTACACTCTGGTATGCCTTAATTCGCCAGGGGCTTCATCATACCCCATAACACGGCAATAAAATCCAAACACTTTAATAGTACAGTTCGGCACCCCGAACTTATAGCATTATATGCATCGGCTCCAAATCATGTCTTTGGTCAATAGTTGGGTTGTCCAGCTCCTCTGCTTACTACCTTACGTTCCACTATATCGGCTAGGGTAGTAAAGGAGAACTACTGCGATTGTGTCCCAGTTCTTCCAGATGAGCACCTCAGTAGAGAAAGCCGAAAACTACTGTCATGATGTGACGAGAGCTGGTCAGCTGTTCGAGAGGTTTCAAATCCTTAGAGATTTTTTCCGCATTATGCGAGGGATCGGTTTTTATCCGATCAGGTGTTTACAGCATCCCAAGTCCGGACTTCCGAACACTAGGGGTTGCGCCTAAATTTTTGTTGTCAAACTCCTATGGCTAAGTGAGGGTGATAAAGCCGTATAGTCCGATTGCCTTGTTCGTTGCGCTAAACACCTCCTTTAAGGACCAAACTCTGGAGTAAAGAGTGTTTAGATTTATCCCGAACACCCCCGTACTACCTACATGGGGGCAGAAGCCAACGACTGGCCAACTCTCAGATTTAACAAAACGGCCGCATAGGTGGTAAACTTTAAAATAACAGACATTATATTACATAACGGATCTGTTTCATATTACAGGACAGGATAACATGAGTGCGTTCATGGGAATATGATATCCTTAGCACATTGCTCCGCCACAAGGCGGGATCCCTCCAGGACACTGCCAAAATACAGTTGGGGTCGGCGGTGCTCCTTGCCGTCAAGCGGCCCCTCGGTCATCAGCTTCGTGGCGCCATCTTCGCCCAATGCATCTTAGCGCTGGCAAAGGTCATCCGCGTGCCTTCGATACAGACCGACCGCTTGATGGCTTCAAGTCGAGGGCAGGTGCTGACAAGCCACTTCACGAGTCCGAAGTAGCTGCTGGGCATGGCTTCGGCAGGCCATAGCCGGATTATCAAATACTTCATGGCTAGTTCGGCCGCCCTATGCAGCTCGACCAGCTGTTTCAGCTGGTCGCTAAAGGGCAGTGGATGTTTTGGTCCAAGGTATTGCGACCAGAAAAGCTTCTCCGCTGAGCTCCCCTCCTCCGCTTGATAGAATTCCGCAGCATCTGACACGCTGCGCAGCAAATCCGCAAATACCCCTAGAGAACTCCAAATCCGGGTTAGTAAAAGGAATCTTTCCTTCACATGTCTGCTCTGCATAGTGAATGCCTTACCCGCCGCGATCTTCTTGGCTGCCTGGATTTCCTGGAGGGTGCCCTGGGCTTCGGCTCGGGCATCGTGTGCGCTCTAGCGGGCCTTGGCAAGTTCAGACTCTTGATTTTTAAAGTCGCGCTCCAAGGACTCGTACTTCTTGACGGTGTCCTGGAGCTCATGCTGGACCTCATTGACCCGGGCCTCATGCTTTTCGCGTGCGGCCCGCTCCTTGGCCACCTTGTCCTCGGCCTTGGCCAGCGCCTTCTTGAGGGCCACTACTTCGCTCGTTGCCCCTAATAAAGTTCATGACACTTTAGTCAGCATGAATCATTCATCCTTCCTGAATATATACAAGGTTACTGCATACCTTGACTGTCCTCCAGCTGCTTGTTCACACGACCAAGCTCTTCCTCGGCCCGCTCCAGATTCTGCTTTAGTCCGGAGACTTCTGCAGCGTGAGCGGTCACTGCCAGCAGCGACGCCTGCTTATTCACATAGACATATTAGATTAGACTCCTGCAAAAATTATTTGATCCTCTGTTCGGTTTTTCTTTCCAAACACCGGACAGAGTATCAGGGGCTACTGTCTATACTGTGACAATATTTTTACAATTACATTACTTACCTCAAAGCCTGTTAGAAGGCTAGTGCAAGCTTCGGTCAGTCCGCTTTTCGCGGACTAGATCCTCTCAATCACCGTACCCATAAGGGTATGGTGTTCTTCCACAATGGAAGCGCCTTGCAGCGCTTCCAGCAAACTATTCGGTGCCTCTGGATGGACAGAGGCCACCAGTGGAATAGGCGCACTGCCTCCTTTTGAAAGGAGCGGCTGGCCTGGTTCCGGAGCCGCATGTGTCTCCGGAACTATATTCGACTGAGGGCCAATTTGGATATGGCCCCCACCGTCAGTGTCCATGGGGGCTGGCTCCCCCATGTGTCCGGCCGCCGAGGCTTCACCTGTTGGGGAACGTAGTAATTTCAAAAAAATTCCTACGCCCACGCGAGATCATGGTGATGCATAACAACGAGAGGGGAGAGTGTTGTCCACGTACCCTCGTAGACCGAAAGCGGAAGCGTTAGAACAACGCGGTTGATGTAGTCGTACGTCTTCATGGTCCGACCGATCAAGCACCAAAACTACGGCACCTCCGAGTTCTAGCACACATTCAGCTCGATGACGATCCCCGTACTCCGATCCAGCAGAATGTCGAGGAAGAGTTCCGTCAGCACGACGGCGTGGTGACGATCTTGATGTTCTACCGTCGCAGGTCTTCACATAAGAACCGCTACAATATTATCGAGGAGGACTATGGTGGAGGGGGGGCACCGCACACGGCTAAGAGATCAACAGATCAATTGTTGTGTCTAGAGGTGCCCCCCTGCCCCCGTATATAAAGGAGCAAGGGGGGAGGGGGCGGCCGGCCTAGGTGGGGGCGCGCCAAGGGGAGTCCTACTCCCACCGGGAGTAGGACTCCCTTCTTCCTTGTTGGACTAGGAGAAGGGGGGAAATAGGAGGGAGAGAAAGGAAGGAAAAGGGGGGGCGTCGCCCCCCTCTCCTTGTCCTATTCGGACTAGGGGGGAGGGGCGCGTGGCCCAGCCCTTGCCTCCTCTCCTCTTCTCCACTAAGGCCCGTAGGCCCATTAAGCCCCTGGGGGGTTCCGGTAACCTCCCGGTACTCCGGTAAAATCCCGATTTCACCCGGAACACTTCCGACATCCAAATATAGGCTTCCAATATATCAATGTTCATGTCTCGACCATTTTGAGACTCCTCGTCATTTCCGTAATCACATCTGGGACTCCGAACAAACTTAGGTACATCAAAACTCATAAACTCATAATATAACTGTCATTGAAACCTTAAGCGTGCGGACCCTACGGGTTCGAGAACAATGTAGACATGACCGAGAACCATTTCCGGTCAATAACCAATAGCGGAACCTGGATGCTCATATTGGCTCCTACATATTCTATGAAGGTCTTTATCGGTCAGACTGCACAACAACATACATTGTTCCCTTTGTCATCGGTATGTTACTTGCCCGAGATTCAATCGTCGGTATCCCAATACCTAGTTCAATCTCGTTACCGGCAAGTCTCTTTACTCGTTACGTAATGCATCATTCCGTAACTAACTCATTAGCTACATTGCTTGCAAGGTTTATAGTGATGTGCATTATCGAGAGGGCCCAGAGATACCTCTCCGACAATCGGAGTGATAAAACCTAATCTCGAAATACGCCAACTCAACATGTACCTTTGGAGACACCTGTAGAGCTCCTTTATAATCACCCAGTTATGTTGTGACGTTTGGTAGCACACAAAGTGTTCCTCCGGTAAACGGGAGTTGCATAATCTCATAGTTGTAGGAACATGTCTAAGTCATGAAGAAAGCAATAGCAACATACTAAATGATCAAGTGCTAAGCTAACGGAATGGGTCATGTCAATCACATCATTCTCCTAATGATGTGATCCCGTTAATCAAATGACAACTCATGTTTATGGTTATGAAACATAACCATCTTTGGTTAATGAGCTAGTCAAGTAGAGGCATACTAGTGACTTTAAGTTTGTCTATGTATTTACACATGTATCATGTTTCCGGTTAATACAATTCTAGCATGAATAATAAACATTTATCATGATATGAGGAAATAAATAATAACTTTATTATTGCCTCTAGGGCATATTTCCTTCAGTCTCCCACTTGCACTGGAGTCAATAATCCTGATTACACAGTAATGATTCTAACACCCATGGAGTCTTGGTGCTGATCATGTTTTGCTCGTGGAAGAGGCGTAGTCAACGGGTCTGCAACATTCAGATCCGTATGTATCTGGCAAATCTCTATGTCTCCCACCTGGACTTGGTCCCGGATGGAATTGAAGCATCTCTTGATGTGCTTGGTCCTCTTGTGAAATCTGGATTCCTTTGCCAAGGTAATTGCACCAGTATTGTCACAGAAGATCTTCATTGGTCCCGATGCACTAGGTATGACACCTAGATCAGAAATGAACTCCTTCATCTAGACTCCTTCATTTGCTGCTTCTGAAGCAGCTATGTACTCCGCTTCACATGTAGATCCCGCCACGACGCTTTGTTTAGAACTACACCAACTGGCAGCTCCAGCGTTCAATATAAACACGTATCCAGTTTGCGATTTAGAATCGTCCGGATCAGTGTCAAAGCTTGCATCGACGTAACCATTTACGACTAGCTCTTTGTCACCTCCATAAACGAGAAACATATCCTTAGTCCTTTTTAGGTATTTCAGGATGTTTTTTTGACTGTACACAGTAGGGCAAAACCCCACTGCAATTTTTTATTAATTAATAAAGAAAAAAAAGGGTCCAACAGTACAAAGGCTTTAGGTAAGCCCTAGAAAGAAAAAGAAAAAGCTACTAAAACAAACAAAAATTATAGAACAAGATTGTCAAGCCAGTCACAGAAAGCCCTAGCATAACTCTTTTTAATCCTGAATCTGAGCAAGTTAAGCTCTTCAAGGAAGATTGCTTTCCACCTCTAAACTGAAGGTTGAATTTCTTAAAAGATGAGATTATTTCTTGAGATCCAGATGGCCCAAGAGGCTAGGATGATGATTTCCATGAAGAAAGGTATATGTAATTTTTGTCTGAGATCATCAAAAGCTTCAAGCACAGAAACATTAGCTTGTCTTGTAGGGCATAATAGGTCCTAGCACTGGGAGGCAAAAGGACAGGACCAAAAGAGATGCTGCAAGGTTTCCTCCTGAGGACAGTTATTGACAGCACAGTTGTAGCTTTCCAAATGGAATGTTTTCCTGCGTAGAAGGTTCCTGGTATTAAGCCTATCATGAAGTAATCTCCAAAAAAACACCTTGTGTTTGGGCTGGCAAGAACTATTCCAAATCCAGTTAAACTGCTGAGGCACTAATTTAACTCCCGTCATTACTTTATAAGCCTGAGCAACCGAGAATTGGTCATTGCCCCAAATGTAACTCCAGGTGTCAGTGCAATCCAGGGTGGCAGAGGTTCTTAAAGCAATACAGATGTCTTCCATATTTTCAAATTCCTGGAAGGCTTGCACAGTGAGTGGAAGGTGGAATAAATCTTCCAGGAATTCAGTATGAATAATGGTGTGCACAGTAGTGTTGTTGTTCTTCACAAAGGAGAAGAGGTGTGGGAACAAGTCCTGTAAACAAGTTGAATGCCATAGATCAGACCAGAATAAAGCACTTTTACCATCTCCTATGTGACATCTGGCCAATGATTTAAAGTTGTCAATGAGCTTGAGATTTGCCTTCCACCAAAAAGAACCAACCCAAGAATTGCCAGGCAACAAATCATTACTATAGTAGGTTTCCCAAATCAAGTTGACCCATGGGATGTTGTGCCTATTATAAAACTTGTGCAAGTTCTTGAGAAGAAGAGCTTTGTTCTGAACAAAAACATCCTTGACCCCCAGGCCTCCTTGATCCTTAGGTCTACAAACAGTACTCCAAGCAACCATAGCAGGCCTGTGGTCCTCTAGATCAGGACCTCTCCAGAGACAATGCCTCAAATACTTGATAGCTTGGGTTTTAATAGTCATAGGGACATCAAGGCAACCCATAAGGTAGATCAAAAGAGAGTTTAAGACAGATTTTACTAGTAACAGTCTGCCAGCCAGTGTCATGAAAGAAGATAAGCCCACAAGCTTCTGCTGCAGTCGTGTGACAAGTGGAAAGCATTGCTCCACAGTTGGTTTATGAAGACCCAAGGGTGCTCCCAAGTACTGAATGGGGAATTATTCTCTTTTGTAGTGGAAAGTATTTGTCAAAATTTCCACCTTGTCTTCTGAAACATTAATTGGGATGAGGCTTGACTTATTATAGTTCACTTTCAGACCGGTAGCATCTGCAAACGTGTTGAGGAGTGCTTTTAGGCAATGGAGTTGCTTTGCATCAGCTTGGAGGAGAACCAGAGTGTCATCAGCATACTGGATAATAGGAAAATCAGGGCATGACTCCACTTGCAGAGGTGATGTAAGCAAACTCAAGTGCATGGCTTTATTGAGAATTGACTGGAGCAAATCAGCAGCAAGCACAAATAAGAGAGGGGACAGAGGGTCTCCTTGCCTGACCCCTCTAAGACAGTAAAACTTTTTGCCAGGTACACCATTAAGCAAGATAGCTGATGATGCAGAAGTAAACAACATTTTAATCCAGTTGATCCATCTGTCTCCAAAACCTTTGGCCTTTAAGATATCCAAAATTGCCTGGTGCTCAATGGTGTCGAAGGCCTTCTCAAAATGTAGTTTGAGCACAATAACTGCTTCTCTGGATTTATGGCATTGATGAAGGTACTCAAATGCCCAACCCAAGCAGTCATGGATGGATCTTTCCTTTAAGAATCCATATTGGTTGATATGCACCAATTTGAGAATCACTTTCTGCAACCTATTGGCCAACAATTTGGTGACAAGTTTAAGACAGCAATTAAGTAGTGAGATTGGCCTGAAGTCATTTGCTGTCAGAGGAGTGCTTCCTTTAGGGATCAGGGTGATGTAAGAGGTGTTTAAGCTCTCAATTGAGATTTTCCCAGCATGAAAGTCCTGAATAAATCTAAGCACATCCACTTTAATAATATCCCAATAGGATTTGAAAAATTCATTGTTGAAGCCATCAGGACCTGGTGATTTGTCAAGTGGGAGGTCCTTGACAACTGCATTGATTTCTTCCTCAGTGAAAGGTAGCTCCAAGTTGTCAAAAATGGCTTGGTCCTGCCTGGGACCAAATAAGGATTCCAAATCAAAGTGCATTGATGTTTTGTGAGATGTTCCCATTCTTTTCTTATAAGATTCCCAGAGTATTGCAGCTTTCCCAGCATGATCAGAAATTTCCACTTGGTCATCATTTTGAAGAACAGCAATATGATTGTGCCTATAATTGATAGATGCTTTAGTATGGAAGAATTTTGTGTTTTCATCTCCAAATTTGACCCCTTTAATTTGAACCCTTTGCTTCCAGTAAATCTTTTGATTCCTCAGAAGAAGGAGCAGCTGATCTTTGAGAATGGCCCTACAGTTCCATTCATGAATATCCAATTCTCTAAATTCCTCAAAGAAATACCAAAGAAAGATGACCTCATTGAGTTTAGCAATTTGAGCTCTCAAACAAGATAAAGACCTGGCCCACAACTTCAAAGCTCTCCTCAAGTTTTTAAATTTAGCATTCAAACTTTTAACTGCATCAAGATTTCCCACTGGGATGCTCCAAGCAGCAGCAACCACCTCCTTAAAGTCTGAGTGTTGCAACCAATAGTTTTCAAATCTAAAAACTCTTGCTTTTGGAATGGAAGTGCCAATTTTAATAACACAAGGCAAGTGATCAGAAATAGGTTTTGCAAGAGGGAGCACAATAGTGTTAGGGAAAGTGGTCATCCAAGAGGCAGAAGTGAAAAACCAATCCAGTTTGACCAATAGAGGATCCTGCTGCATGTTACTCCAACTGAACTTTCTTCCCTGCAAAGGTAACTCAATTAAACCTTGATTGCTGATTGCCTCATTAAACAAAAGCATGTCATTCACATCTCCACCAGGTCTGTTTCTGTCTGAAGGGGCCCTCATAAGATTAAAGTCACCCATAAGAATCCAGTCTACATCTGCAGGCATATGAATGTTCAAAAACCAATTAATGAAATCCACTTTATCCTGTGGGTCACAATGACCATATATGTTAGTTAGGATCCATGACTGATTGGACTGCAAACTGGTGAACTGAACTGAGAGAGAGAATCTGTTTTGTGCAATAACTTCTCCAGTAAACTATGTACCATTCCAAGCAACAAGCAATCCCCCAGAAGCTCCAACAGATGGGAGAAAAGCAAATTTATTAATTCTGTTAGGACAGAAGTTTTTAATGTAAGCTGTGTCAAAAGATTCTCTTTTAGTTTCTTGAAGGCACAAGATGTTACAATCACTCTCATCAATTTTTTGCCTTAGAGCCAACCATTTGTCTTCAGAATTCATCCCTCTAATATTCCAGTTAAGGATACTCCAGTTTTTGTTTGTGTTATTCATGAAAACAATAGCAGTTTTTGCACCAGAAATCAAGTACCAACACTTGATCAGCCAAGAGGAAGCACAAAAGGCACAGAGCCAGGAAGCAGAACACATCACAATTGCAGCACAACAGCCACAAACCACACAGCTCATAGGTCTTAATAATAGAGTACACCATCAGATCAACAAGTTCCATAAAGAACCAAACTTCCATCAATACATCAGATATTAAGAAAGCCCAGTAAGAGCAACAAGGTTCAAAAGCACTGCTCCTTAAAACCCTAAGCCAGCAGATGACCACTAATATCAGGAAGAGTTGGGTGGATTGTCCTCTCCCTTGGTCAAGGGTACCTTGACCAAGTCCTCATCTAGCCTTCTCCTGGGCTTCTTTGTAACGCCCCGGATTCGATGCGCCAAGTGTCTGCCAGTTATTCGCCGTCGTTGCCATGTCATTTGCTTGCGTGTTGCACTTTGCCATGTCATCATATGCATTTCATATCATGTCATCATGTGCATCGCATTTGCATACGTGTTCGTCTCATGCATCCGAGCATTTTCCCCGTTGTCCGTTTTGCAATCCGGCACTCCTATGTCCTCCGGCGTTCCTCTTTTGCCTCTTTTCATGTGCGGGTGTTAAACTTTCTCGGAATGGCCCGAGGTTTGCCAAGTGGCCTTGGTATAGCACCGGTAGACCGCCTGTCAAGTTTCGTGCCATTTGGAGGTCGTTTGATATTCCAACGGTTAACCGGGTAACCGTAAAGCCCTCTTTGAGTTGCAGCCCAAAACCCCTTCCAAAGTGGCCCAAAACCCATCTAACTCCCCTCCATGCTCTCGGCCATTCGATCACGATCGCGTGGCCGAAAACCGCTCCTCATTTGGACACTCCTAGCTCCCTCTATCTATAAATATGTCTTCCTCCCCGAAATTCCCGCAGTCCAACCCTAGCCCTCTCCCTCCTCGCGCCGCCGGACGCGTCCGCCCGCGCTGGACACGTCCAGCCTCCACGTTGCTCCGACGAATCGGAGGCCGCCACGTCAGTGCCGCCGCCTCCGCGCCCAATCCTGGTGCGCCACCTGTCCCTGCGCCGCCGTCCCGCCGCCGTGGCCCGCGAGGCCCACGGCCGGCCCGCCCGCGCTCGCGCCGGGCCCGAGCCGTGCCCCCGCGCCCGCGCCCGCCGGTCCCCGCGCTCCGCCGCCGGCGCCGCGCAGCCGCGCCGGGACCTCGCCGCCGGCTGCGGACTCGCCGCCGCCGCGCCCGGCCCGCGCCCCGCCTCTGCCCGCTCCGGCGACGCCCGCGCCGCCCTCCGCCGTCCTGCCGCGCCGCCCCGTGGGCGCCTCCCCGCGCCCCCGCGTCCCCCGTCCTCCGGCGACCCGCCCCTGCCGCCGCACCCGGCCGCCGCCTCCGGCCGCGCCCGGCCCCGCGGCGAGCTCCGCCGGCGCCGCCCGGACCAGCCCGCGCCGCCCCGGCCAGATCCAACCGCGGGGAGGCCGGATCCGGCGCCCCCCTCACTGGCCCCCCTCTTCTCCGGCGAGATCCAGGCCATCTCCGGCCATCCTCCATTTCCGTGCCCGCAGGTTGACATTGCCCCCGTTTTCCCTAGGTCCTGTTTATCTTGCATAATCATGCCATGTTCATCGCATCACATCTCTGCATCCGTAGCTTCGTTTCATGCGTGTAATATGTCAAATTGTTCGTCTCGACGAGTATTTCATTTCATTCCATTGCATCATTTTCATTTGAGCTCATATTGATGCCCTAAATGCTGTTGGAAGAGTGCATGTTGATGTTAATCTGCTGAAACTGTTATAACTTGCTCATTTGTCATTTTTGCCATGGTTGATGTGCGCATCCTATGAGGTTGATGTCTACATGTATGTTAATCTATGCCATGCCATCTTTCCAGGGGTGTATGCCATGTATTTTTGTGAGTTGGGTGCTGAGTGTATCAAGCTTGTTAAGTAGGGTAGTTGTTGTTGCTGTTTTCCTGGCAGATTCTGTTATATTTTGTTGCTATGTTAACATGCTTCTACTAATCATTCTATGCATAATCTGGAGATGCTCTATAAACATGTTTTGATCTACATGTCATGATCTATCCATCCATGCCCCTGGTAGCATTTATAGCTTCCTGTAGATTGTTCATATCTTGCTCCAAAGTTGCTTGATAATGTTGCTGTCAGCCTGTTTACATTAAGTTCAGTTGTTTCCATGTGTTTTCCTAGTGATCCATGTACCCTATGACCTTGCACTTGCCATGCTTAGCTTCATAAACATGTCTTCTTCCTGTTGGTTGCCTTGCCATGCCATGTATTGCTCTGTAGTGAGTGGTTCAAGCTCACGAACATGCCTACTTATTGTTGTTCCTGCCATGTATGAATCTGTAATATAACTTGCCATGTTTACATGGGTGCCATCATATTTTCTGTGCCTTTTTGGCTCATGGTCAGTAAGGGACTTTTGATCTATGAAATTAGTAGATTCATGCCATGCCTTTGTTTGCCATGATAGCTTCCTGTAACATGTTGTTTGATAGCTCTAAATATTGCAACCTAATGTTATTTCTGCTAAGTCTGAAACTGTTATTATTTGCAATATCTCCATGTGTTTTTGAGCATGTTCTAGTGATTTCTGGAGATAGCTCAGTGTTCATGTTTTGTTATGCTTTACCTGTACTTCATGCCCATGCCTTTTGTTATTATGTTGGGGTGCTGTAGCTTATTGGTTTGATGCTTATAAGATGCCTAGTTGCTGTTATGGACAGATTGTTGCTATGACTTGTATAGAGTGTATGTGTTGCACCATTGCTCCGTTTTGGGTGTGCTCTATATGAAACTTGCTTGATTTTGCATGTAGCTTCATATTACCATGTTGCATCCTTGTTTTGGTGTGTTTGCTTGATGTTTGGGTGCATTTTGCATCAATGCCATGTTTAACTTGTTTTGCTCATATCTTCTAGGCCGTAGCTCCGAATCTAATGAACTTTATATGTAACTTGACTAGAATTTCATGTAGATCATCTTGGTGCATCTTAACGTGCTGATTAACAACTTGAACATAATGTTTATTCAGTTCTGGACCAATTTCGAAATTTGCATATGAGGACTTACCGGAATTGTTATATGTTGTTCCCGGCCTCATTTAAACTTGCCTTGATGTGTTGTTCTTGTTTGCATCATCTCTTGCCATGAGTAGCTTCATGTAGCTTTGTCATGCATCATGCTTGTTGTGCATCATGTCTTGTTCATGTGTGGTGTGTTTACTATGTTGTGTGCTTCTTCTCGATAGTTCCTGTTTTGTTGCGATCGTGAGGATTCGTTCGTCTACGCTTGGTTCATCTTTGTGGCTTCATCTTCTTCATGGACTCGTTCTTCTTCCTAGCGGGATTTCAGGCAAGATGACCGCTACCCTGGATCTCACTACTATCATTGCTATGCTAGTTGCTTCGTTCTATCGCTATGCTGCGCTACCTATTACCTGTTTATCAAGCCATCCCATATTGCCATGAACCTCTAACCTTTGACACCTTTCCTATGCAAACTGTTGTTTGGCTATGTTACCGCTTTGCTCAGCCCCTCTTATAGCGTTGCTAGTTGCAGGTGAAGTTGAAGATTGCTCCATGGTGGACAGGGTTTTGGTTGGGATATCACAATATCTCTTATATTATTAATGCATCTATATACTTGGTAAAGGGTGGAAGGCTCGGCCTTATGCCTGGTGTTTTGTTCCACTCTTGCCGCCCTAGTTTCCGTCATACCGGTGTTATGTTCCCGGATTTTGCGTTCCTTATGCGGTCGGGTGATTTATGGGACCCCCCCTGACAGTTCGCTTTGAATAAAACTTGTCCAGCAAGGCCCAACATTGGTTTTACCATTTGCCTCACCACCACCTACTTTTTCCCTTGGGAGTCGCTCTCTCGAGGGTCATCTTTATTCATCCCCCCCGGGCCAATGCTTGTCTAAGTGTTGGTCCAAACTAGAGCCACTTGCAGCGCCACCTCGGGGAAACTTGAGGGCTGGTTCTAGTTGTACGTACTGCTCATCCGGTCGTGGCCGGAGACGAGATACGCGCGGCTACTATCAGGATGTCGGCACGCCGGGAGGTTTTGCTGGTCTTGTTTTACCATTGTCGAAATGTCTTGTAAACCGGGATTCCGAGACTGATTGGGTCTTCCTGGGAGAAGGTCTATTCCTTCGTTGATCGCGAGAGCTTGTCATGGGCTAAGTTGGGACACCCCTGCAGGGTATAAACTTTCGAGAGCCGTGCCCGCGGTTATGTGGCAGATGGGAATTTGTTAATGTCCGGTTGTAGATAACTTGACACCAGATCCGAATTAAAACGCATCAACCGCGTGTGTAGCCGTGATGGTCTCTTCTCGGCGGAGTCCGGGAAGTGAACACGGTTTCTGTGTTATGTTTGACGTAAGTAGGTGTTCAGGATCACCTCTTGATCATTGCTAGTTGACGACCGTTCCTTTGTTTCTCTTCTCGCTCTCATTTGCGTATGTTAGCCACCATATCATTGCTTAGTCGCTGCTGCAACCTCACCACTTTACCCCCCTTCCTTTCCCATTAAGCTTTGCTAGTCTTGATACCCATGGTAATGGGATTGCTGAGTCCTCGTGGCTCACAGATTACTACAACAACAGTTGCAGGTACAGGTTATGCGATGATCACGACGCGAGAGCGATGCTTGCTTGCGTTGAGTTCTTCTTCTGCTTCTTCTTCGATCAGGGGATAGGTTCCAGGTCGGCAGCCTGGGCTAGCAGGGTGGATATTGTTTGAGTTTTTGTTTATGTATCATCCGTAGTCGGATGTTGATCTCTTGTATGGTGTATTGTTTTATTCGTGTGGCATTGTATGCCTTATGTATGTATCCCTATCTATTATGTAATGTTGATGTAATGATATCCACCTTGCAAAAGCGTTTCAATATGCGGGTCTATCCTTAGTGGGACCTTCGAGTTCCTTTTGGATAGGGTCGCATATTGGGCGTGACAAGTTGGTATCAGAGCCTCGACCGACCCTAGGAGCCCCCTTGATTGATCGAGTAGTTTGGCCGATGTTGAGTCTAGAAGAAACCTGATTTCGGAGTCTAGTTATATCGGAGAGTAGGACTTCTTTTTACTCCTCAGCCCCTTCGTCGCTCTGGTGAGAAATCTTGACGTAGGTGTTTTGAACTACTTCTCTTCCCATTCAAATTTTTCTTTAGGTTCACGCAGTGGGTTTTCCGGTAGTTGTTCCTCAGCTCTTTTATCCGGTGCATTTCTCATCAAGCTGATTCGAACCTCTTTGTCTTTGGGAGATCAATCCTCAGCTCTTTTCGATCGATGTTGTTTCCTTGTCCGAAGTTGTCCTTGTTTTTCCCACCCACCCTCCCTTCTTCTTCTCGAATCCGGAGTCCGTAATTGAGTATCCTTCCTACTCGCACGAAGTCTTTGCTTTATTTCCTCAATTATTTCAACCGGTGTTTTCTCTTCAAGATATTCGTCAGTCTCCCCGTCTAAGTTACCTTTGTTTTCCCGCCCTCCCACCCTCTTCTTCCCGGAGTTTGAGTCTCTTTCGACCATCAATTTCATTCGTGCAGAGCCTCTTCAGTCTTCCCTCAATTATTTCAACCGGTGATTTCTCGTCTCGTTTGACATTCTTCATCTCTTATTCCTCTCCGGTGGATTCAGTTCCAATTTTCGGGTGATCACATTCTTTTCCTTGGATCAAGTGTTTTCCCTGCTCGTTCGCCTCTCGCCAGTTTATCCTTCCGGAGTGTTCAAGACATCTCAGGAGATTCGTCCGTGTTCCAATTAATTCGAGGTTGTCACCTCATTCAAATATTTCAATTATTCCGGTGCATCATCTATCTGTTCGACAATCCTTTCCAACGGTGTTATCTTTTCAGTGGGCCCTAACCCACAGGTCTTTTCCCAGGATCTTACCTGACTCTTCTAATTTCCCCGGAGTTATTCTCAAATTCTTTTCAGGTGTGACGTAAGTATGAATTTCATCAGTCAGATGCCTTTCCAAGATCGATTTCAAATTCTTTTCATTGTTGGCTCAACCTCTTTGTTTTCATTCTCCCGGAGTACCTCAGTAATTTCGGTGGTGTTTCTCATCGTCATTCTCAACTTTGAAGACCGAAGAAGAGTTTTCCTCTAAATCTTGTCCGTTCTCTCGAAGATTCGTGGTTCTAGCTTCTTGTTAGCCTCTCGAATTATTCCATTTGTCAGTTATTCTTTTCATCCATCCGGAGTATTTCAGGAGTTGCTTTCTCTCTCGATCATCCGGAGGTCATCTTTTCGGAAGATTTCTTCGTTCTAAGTTTTCAGTTTCGGTCGTCTCTATATTCTCCAGGTGCTTCGTTCAAGTATTCTTCAACCAGTTCGCGATTCCGCCATTATCTTGTCTTTTTATTCCTCAAGTATCTTTGTGCTTTTCTAATTCTTCCCGGTGATTCATACTCTTTCGTCAGTCATTTCCGAATTCTTACAGTGGTTCGTTCAAGATTCTTTTCCTTGATTATCGTTTTTATTCATTCATTCTTTCTATCCTACCGGTGGTTCATGAAGACCTTCCCAAGTTTGCGATATGTCACTTCTCAATCCTTTTCAAGAAGGATAAGTAATATGTAAATCCATTGCTTGTCATCAATTTAATTTGATGAAGGATAAGCATACAATAAATCTTATTCTTATTTCCTCCTAGCGAGTAATCCTTTTTCTTCGGAGTTTGTTCTTAGTGAATAAATTCTAGTTCCAAGTCTTTTCATCTTTTCTTTTCCGGAGTTCAAATTCCCTCGACCATCTCGTCGGAACCTCCATCTAAATCATCGCAGGGCCTTAATCTTATTCTTTCCATCCTTGAATTCTATCTCATCATCCTTTTGGTTACCGAAGTTCTTCATGGTGGTTCATCATGATTTAATCTTTTCTTCAAGAGTTCATCAAGATTATGTTGGAGGAGTTCTAGTACCTTTTCTTCTTGCATCTCGAAGTGCAATTAATTCTTCATTTTCTTTTGGAGTGGAGTTTTGCATCTCTTCGTTCTTCTCAGCTATCCAATCTTTTTCCATTTGTGTCCGGTTAATACCTTATGATTTTGAGATGTTATCTATAAGCCCACAACAAGCTTATTCTTTTCGTTGTTGATTTTCTCAACAACTCCGTTCAATCTTTTATTCTAAGATGCTTTCAATTTCATTCGTGGCACAAGTTGTCATTTTATTCTCCGTTCTTTTCATTCAACTTTTTCAATTCTTTCCGGAGGTTTTGCGTCATGTCTTCATCAAGTATCATTCCATCCTCTCTAGCTTGTATTCTATTCTTTTCATGTTCAGCCAGAATGCTGCCTAAATCGTTTCAGCCTTATTCGTTTCTTTTCTCATTCTAACCACTCCGGTTAGAATGAGTGGTTTCATTGTCTATCTGATTTCGTGAGCTTTCTTTCTCGACATTCTCATCGTTCCTCTCTTCTTCTCGAGTGCTCTCAATTCTTTGCTTCTTCTCTTGAGTTCTTGTTTCACCTAATCCCTTTTCCCTTCCGTCTCGGTCCTAAGATCTCGGGACGAGATCTCTTGTTAGTGGAGGAGTGTTGTAACGCCCCGGATTCGATGCGCCAGGTGTCTGCCAGTTATTCGCCGTCGTTGCCATGTCATTTGCTTGCGTGTTGCACTTTGCCATGTCATCATATGCATTTCATATCATGTCATCATGTGCATCGCATTTGCATACGTGTTCGTCTCATGCATCCGAGCATTTTCCCCGTTGTCCGTTTTGCAATCCGGCACTCCTATGTCCTCCGGCGTTCCTCTTTTGCCTCTTTTCATGTGCGGGTGTTAAACTTTCTCGGAATGGCCCGAGGTTTGCCAAGCGGCCTTGGTATAGCACCGGTAGACTGCCTGTCAAGTTTCGTGCCATTTGGAGGTCGTTTGATACTCCAACGGTTAACCGGGTAACCGTAAAGCCCTCTTTGAGTTGCAGCCCAATACCCCTTCCAAAGTGGCCCAAACCCATCTAACTCCCCTCCATGCTCTCGGTCGTTCGATCATGATCGCGTGGCCGAAAACCGCTCCTCATTTGGACACTCCTAGCTCCCTCTATCTATAAATATGTCTTCCTCCCCGAAATTCCTGCAGTCCAACCCTAGCCCTCTCCCTCCTCGCGCCGCCGGACGCGTCCGCCCGCGCCGGACACGTCCAGCCTCCACGTTGCTCCGACGAATCAGAGGCCGCCACGTCAGCGCCGCCGCCTCTGCGCCCAATCCCGGTGCGCCACCTGTCCCTGCGTCGCCGTCCCGCCGCCGCGGCCCGCGAGGCCCACGGCCGACCCGCCCGCCCTCGCGCCGGGCCCGAGCCGTGCCCCCGCGCCCGCGCCCGCCGGTCCCCGCGCTCCGCTGCCGGCGCCGCGCCGCCGCGCCGGGACCTCGCCGCCGGCTGCGGCCTCGCCGCCGCCGCGCCCGGCCCGCGCCCCGCCTCTGCCCGCTCCGGCGACGCCCGCGCCGCCCTCCGCCATCCTGCCGCGCCGCCCCGTGGGCGCCTCCCCGCGCCCCCGCGTCCCCCGTCCTCCGGCGACCCGCCCCTGCCGCCGCGCCCGGCCGCCGCCTCCGGCCGCGCCCGGCCCCGCGGCGAGCTCCGCCGGCGCCGCCCGGACCAGCCCGCGCCGCCCCGGCCAGATCCGGCCGCGGGGAGGCCGGATCCGGCGCCCCCCTCGCCGGCCCCCCTCTTCTCCGGCGAGATCCAGGCCATCTCCAGCCATCCTCGATTTCCGTGCCCGCAGGTTGACGTTGCCCCCGTTTTCCCTAGGTCCCGTTTATCTTGCATAATCATGCCATGTTCATCGCATCACATCTCTGCATCCGTAGCTCCGTTTCGTGCGTGTAATATGTCAAATTGTTCGTATCGACGAGTACTTCATTTCATTCCATTGCATCATTTTCATTTGAGCTCATCTTGATGCCCTAAATGCTGTTGGAAGAGTGCATGTTGATGTTAATCTGCTGAAACTGTTATAACTTGCTCATTTGTCATTTTTGCCATGGTTGATGTGTGCATCCTATGAGGTTGATGTCTACATGTATGTTGATCTATGCCATGCCATCTTTCCAGGGGTGTATGCCATGTATTTTTGTGAGTTGCGTGCTGAGTGTATCAAGCTTGTTAAGTAGGGTAGTTGATGTTGCTGTTTTCCTGGCAGATTCTGTTATATTTTGTTGCTATGTTAACATGCTTCTACTAATCATTCTATGCATAATCTGGAGATGCTCTATAAACATGTTTTGATCTACATGTCATGGTCTATCCATCCATGCCCCTGGTAGCATTTATAGCTTGCTGTAGATTGTTCATATCTTGCTCCAAAGTTGCTTGATAATGTTGCTGTCAGCCTGTTTACATTAAGTTCAGTTGTTTCCATGTGTTCTCCTAGTGATCCATGTACCCTATGACCTTGCACTTGCCATGCTTAGCTTCATAAACATGTCTTCTTACTGTTGGTTGCCTTTCCATGCCATGTATTGCTCTGTAGTGAGTGGTTCAAGCTCACGAACATGCCTACTTATTGTTGTTACTGCCATGTATGAATCTGTAATATAACTTGCCATGTTTACATGGGTGCCATCATATTTTCTGTGCCTTTTTGGCTCATGGTCAGTAAGGGACTTTTGATCTATGCAATTAGTAGATTCATGCCATGCCTTTGTTTGCCATGATAGCTTCCTGTAACATGTTGTTTGATAGCTCTAAACATTGCAACCTGATGTTATTTCTGCTAAGTCTGAAACTGTTATTATTTGCAATATCTCCATGTGTTTTTGAGCATGTTCTAGTGATTTCTGGAGATAGCTCAGTGTTCATGTTTTGTTATGCTTTACCTGTACTTCATGCCCATGCCTTTTGTTATTATGTTGGGGTGCTGTAGCTTATTGGTTTGATGCTTGTAAGATGCCTAGTTGCTGTTATGGATAGATTGTTGCTATGACTTGTATAGAGTGTATGTGTTGCACCATTGCTCCGTTTTGAGTGTGCTCTATATGAAACTTGCTTGATTTTGCATGTAGCTTTATTACCATGTTGCATCCTTGTTTTGGTGTGTTTGCTTGATGTTTGGGTGCATTTTGCATCAATGCCATGTTTAACTTGTTTTGCTCATATCTTCTAGGCCGTAGCTCCGAATCTAATGAACTTTATATGTAACTTGACTAGAATTTCGTGTAGATCATCTTGGTGCATCTTAACGTGCTGATTAACAACTTGAACATAATGTTTATTCAGTTCTGGACCAATTTCGAAATTTGCATATGAGGACTTACCGGAATTGTTATATGTTGTTCCCGGCCTCATTTAGACTTGCCTTGATGTGTTGTTCTTGTTTGCATCATCTCTTGCCACGAGTAGCTTCATGTAGCTTTGTCATGCATCATGCTTGTTGTGCATCATGTCTTGTTCATGTGTGGTGTGTTTACTATGTTGTGTGCTTCTTCTCGATAGTTCCTGTTTCATTGCGATCGTGAGGATTCGTTCGTCTACGCTTGGTTCATCTTCGTGGCTTCATCTTCTTCATGGACTCGTTCTTCTTCCTAGCGGGATTTCAGGCAAGATGACCGCTACCCTGGATCTCACTACTATCATTGCTATGCTAGTTGCTTCGTTCTATCGCTATGCTGCGCTACCTATTACCTGTTTATCAAGCCATCCCATATTGCCATGAACCTCTAACCTTTGACACCTTTCCTATGCAAACCGTTGTTTGGCTATGTTACCGCTTTGCTCAGCCCCTCTTATAGCGTTGCTAGTTGCAGGTGAAGTTGAAGATTGCTCCATGGTGGACAGGGTTTTGGTTGGGATATCACAATATCTCTTATATTATTAATGCATCTATATACTTGGTAAAGGGTGGAAGGCTCGGCCTTATGCCTGGTGTTTTGTTCCACTCTTGCCGCCCTAGTTTCCGTCATACCGGTGTTATGTTCCCGGATTTTGCGTTCCTTACGCGGTCGGGTGATTTATGGGACCCCCCTGACAGTTCGCTTTGAATAAAACTTGTCCAGCAAGGCCCAACATTGGTTTTACCATTTGCCTCACCACCACCTACTTTTTCCCTTGGGAGTCGCTCTCTCGAGGGTCATCTTTATTCAGCCCCCCGGGCCAATGCTTGTCTAAGTGTTGGTCCAAACTAGAGCCACTTGCAGCGCCACCTCGGGGAAACTTGAGGGCTGGTTCTAGTTGTACGTACTGCTCATCCGGTCGTGGCCGGAGACGAGATACGCGCGGCTACTATCAGGATGTCGGCACGCCGGGAGGTTTTGCTGGTCTTGTTTTACCATTGTCGAAATGTCTTGTAAACCGGGATTCCGAGACTGATTGGGTCTTCCTGGGAGAAGGTCTATTCCTTCGTTGATCGCGAGATCTTGTCATGGGCTAAGTTGGGACACCCCTGCAGGGTATAAACTTTCGAGAGCCGTGCCCGCGGTTATGTGGCAGATGGGAATTTGTTAATGTCCGGTTGTAGATAACTTGACACCAGATCCGTAATAAAACGCATCAACCGCGTGTGTAGCCGTGATGGTCTCTTCTCGGCGGAGTCCGGGAAGTGAACATGGTTTCTGTGTTATGTTTGACGTAAGTAGGTGTTCAGGATCACCTCTTGATCATTGCTAGTTGACGACCGTTCCTTTGTTTCTCTTCTCGCTCTCATTTGCGTATGTTAGCCACCATATCATTGCTTAGTCGCTGCTGCAACCTCACCACTTTACCCCCCCCCTTCCTTTCCCATTAAGCTTTGCTAGTCTTGATACCCATGGTAATGGGATTGCTGAGTCCTCGTGGCTCACAGATTACTACAACAACAGTTGCAGGTACAGGTTATGCGATGATCACGACGCGAGAGCGATGCTTGCTTGCGTTGAGTTCTTCTTCTGCTTCTTCTTCGATCAGGGGATAGGTTCCAGGTCGGCAGCCTGGGCTAGCAGGGTGGATATTGTTTGAGTTTCTGTTTATGTATCATCCGTAGTCGGATGTTGATCTCTTGTATGGTGTATTGTTGTATTCGTGTGGCATTGTATGCCTTATGTATGTATCCCTATCTATTATGTAATGTTGATGTAATGATATCCACCTGGCAAAAGCATTTCAATATGCGGGTCTATCCTTAGTGGGACCTTCGAGTTCCTTTTGGATAGGGTCGCATATTGGGCGTGACATTCTTAGCCAGCTTGTCCTCCAGTTCCCTCTCAGCAACCTTACAGAAAGAAGCAGTGAGGCTTTTAACAACTGACTTTTGAATGATGGGAGGAGCAGCATTGCAAGGCAAACAGATATTATTTGAGCAAGAATTCCTTCTGAAACCAGCATTATCCTTTTTGATTCTATCACTTCTTCTTACCTCAGTTTCAACTAGGGGTGTCTTCCCGTTCCTTCTCTTCCTCAAATTGTCAGAGCCAAAAGGATGCAGTAGGTCCTGGGATTCCACATCCTGCATATTGGGGGCCTGTCCAATATTTTCCTTGCCCTGATCATTATTAACTTGCTCATCAGTGTTAATGCCCTGACAAATAGGTGCATGAGTAGTAGGGCACTTATGAGGAATGTAAAATAGAAAAGCATGATCCATATTTTCCGCTGCAGAGACAAGTTCCCACATTCCAGACTTTAACATCTTGACAGTCCATTCAAACTTATCAGGGGACAGAAGGTGGACAATAAAGTTAAACCAACTTACAGGAATGTTGGCAGTGAAAGAGCTCTTATTTTCCACTTGCTCCTCCTGAAAGTGCTTTTTCCATAACAAAAGTCCTTCTTCAGAAACAACCAGAGCATTATTAGCAGATTCAGCCAGTTGAATACATTTCAGACCAAGAAGAGAAGGTGCCATGCTGAAGTGCTCATCAATTCTGTTAACCTAGTTACCTTGGAGCCCAGGTTGAAGATTCTCCAGGTTTGCAACTGGCTCCAGGCTTCCTCTTGAAGTAGTAATAAGTCCAGGGCTGCCCAGAATGGCTTCATTTGAAGAGCCAGCAACCATATAGGGAATAATCCCAGAGGTCCCTGAAGCACCAGGGGCAGGACAGAAACCAGGCCAGAATCCACTGCAGGTCCAACTTGCTGGACATTGGCAGGTGACTCCAAAGCTTGAACAATAGGTGAGAGACTAACTTCAGCAATCTCCAAAAGGTTTGCAGCAACTTGAACATGGGGAAGTTCAGCAGGCAATGCAGCATGCAGATTCTGTTCTTGCAGTAGAAGAGGCTCTTCATCATCAGATTGGTAAGCCTGAATGATGTTTTGCAGGCCATCTGCAACCATAAAGACAGGAGGTGCAACAGCTGGCTCAGCATAAATAGGTTGGGGATTCACAGCAACTGCAGGTGGCAACAGAAAATTGGAGTTGTCTCCTTCAGAAAAGGACATATCTGAAGATAAGCTACTGTTACTGACTGCAGGTAGTAGATCTTCACCATCAGCCCATGCCATCTCTTCCTGCTCCACAGCATCTAAGAGATCCTCTAGGGAAGCATTGTGGTTATCCTGCTGTGGTAAGTTCCATTGTCCCCAATTATCCTCATTCTGAACATCCATAGGCACATTGTTAACAACATCATTATGGAAACCATTACCTTGCTCAACATCTTCAGGAAGTGGGTGTGGGTCCACATTGAGGAATTGGGTCCTCATCTGCTGGTCCCCCACCAAGCAACTCACTAGCCAGAACTTCAATGGAAGAAGACCATCCGTCTTCCTCAAACTCATCCCCTTCAGACCACCTCATACTTTTAGGAATAATATCCAAGTTCATGACTCTCGCTTTCACTACAATGTGGCCCATGTGGTCATCCTCCTTATCCCAAGAGATCATACGGCCAAACTTACTGACAGCACATGCAAGATCTTCAGTGTTTCAAAAATCAAAAGGAACTCCTGTGAGTAATAACCAGATAGTTCTATTGAAATGAACTCTTCTATGGTTTCTGCCTTCATCATGCTTCACAAAAGAGATGAACACATCACCAAATTCGTGTGGACTATCAAGCACCAACTTATATCTGTCTCTAACCCTCGTCAAACGCACATAAGCCTCACCAAATGGACAGCGCTGAATATCTCTCAACCCCAACTGCCTATGCTCAACAATGAACTCTTCTAGAACATCTCTTACATTGGGGAAAGGAGCATCAGCGGGCAGAGGATGGATTGTAGCAATTGCCCAGTCTTCGTGACGACGAGGCCGCTGAGGGAGCACCACACGCGCCACCGCATTGCGACCAGGAACTTGCTGAATGTCAAAGCCGTGAGGCACAAAAGGCCGTGGATCAATCGGGATATTGGCCATCGGCGCTGCCGCACTAACTCTCACTGTCGACGGTGAGCTAGAGGTGCCCGGAGCAGGGTTTGTGAGCTGGAGAGGAACAGGGGAGCAGAGCGCAGAAGTTGAGGAGGCAAGGGCAATTCGGGGTTAAAAATTAGGGAAAGATCCCTTACAGAGCTCACTAAAAGAGGAAACCACCAAGGGGTCATGGGCCGGGCCAGAAGACTTAAACCAATCCTGGACCGCGTCCATGTCCCACGCCTCGGCTGGTGGGCTGGGGAAAGTAGCGAATCGAAGGAAAGGAAAAGGCCCAGGTAGATGTTTCTCACCACACTCCCTGGCAAAGTGGCCCAATTTGTCGCAAGCATAGCACTGTAATCTGTCATTTGAATAGCCCTGATTCCCGCTCCGAGAAACCGGTGCATTAACCTCGCCAGAGGTATTAAGATGGGAAAATTTTGTTTTTGCCACTCTAGATTTTGCCAATTTTCCTTATGCCACTCTAGATGTTGACATTTCACTTTTGCCACTCTTAGTTTTTGACAATTATCACAATTGACATTCCCGTGGCAAAAGCAAAATTTTCAGAGTGGCAATTGTGATAATTATCAAAAGCTAAGAGTGGTAAAAATGAAATAAAATTATTTTGCTTTTGCCACAAAATGGCAATTGTGATAATTGTCAAAAACAAAGAGTGGCAAAAGTGAAATGTCAAAATCTAGAGTGGCATAAGGAAAATTGGCAAAATCTAGAGTGGCAAAAACAAAATTTTCCCTATTAAGATCGCGCATTATGGGCCCATTATTGTTAGAGACCTCATTATTGCTGGAGCTCAGAATACCCGCGAGACGAGAAAAAACCGACGGCCGGAGTTGATCGCCGGAGACATTGTCGGCGGCAGCCCGCGGGCGAGAACCGTTAGTAACCAAGGTCCAAGAAGCTTCGTCCTCATGATAAAAAAGCTACTCTTCATGTAGCCAGTTTGGGCCACCAAAACCCCAAAGATTGAACACTAGCTCAAAATCCCTTTCGATCACTCGACCATGATTATAAATTTCAAAACCCACAGCTTTGGAAGCAACAGAGAACTTGAAAGATCGGTCCTTAAGGTGATGCACACGGAAACCTTGGGGATACCCCCCAAAATAAGATTGGAGAGTGATACTAACCGTGTGACAATCCAAGCGAAACTGAGCCCGACAGAAGGACACCACCAAAGTGAACTCACGTTGACGAAAACCAGGGGAAAACACCACTGGATGACCAAAATTTTGTCTCATCGAATGCTGAAACTCTTTACCTCGAGCAAAGTTGAGTGAAGGAGGATCCATAGTCAACACCCGTGGTCCGTCACATCCAGAGGAGGGACGAAAAGATGAAGTGAACTAGCCACAAGGGGCCAAGGACAGAGAGGTTGTGGCCGCCGGCGCCGGAGTGGCAACCGGTGAGAGGAGGAGGTGGCCGCCGGGGCCGGAGTGGCCACCGGCAAGCGGAGGAGGTGGCTGCCGGGGCCGGAGTGGCCACCGGTGGGAGACGCCGAGGAGGAGTCTAGAGGAGGAGCCTAGAGCCTAGAGGAGGTTCCATCAAGTTACAGAAACCAGCCTGGTGTATTTCAGGATGTTCTTGACCGCTGTCCAGTGATCCATTCCTGGATTACTTTGGTACCTCCCTGCCAAACTTATTGCTAAGCATACGTCAGGTCTGGTACACAACATTGCATACATGATAGAGCCTATGGCCGAAGCATAGGGAACATCTTTCATTTTCTCTCTATCTTCTGCTGTGGTCGGGCATTGAGTCTGACTCAACTTCACACCTTGTAATACAGGCAAAAACCCTTTCTTTGCCTGATCCATTTTGAACTTCTTCAAAACTTTATCAAGGTATGTGCTTTGTGAAAGTCCAATCAAGCGTCTTGATCTATCTCTATAGATCTTGATGCCCGATATGTAAGCAGCTTCACCGAGGTCTTTCATCGAAAAACTTTTATTCAAGTATCTATGCTATCCAGAAATTCTATATCATTTCCAATCAACAATATGTCATCTACATATAATATCAGAAATGCTACAGAGCTCCCACTCACTTTCTTGTAAATACATGCTTCTCCAAAAGTCCATATAAAACCATATGCTTTGATCACACTATCAAAGCGTTTATTCCAACTCCGAGAGGCTTGCACCAGTCCATAAATGGATCACTGGAGCTTGCACACTTTGTTAACACCTTTTGGATCGACAAAACCTTCCGGCTGCATCATATACAACTCTTCTTCCAGAAATCCATTCAGGAATGCAGTTTTGACATCCATTTGCCAAATTTCATAATCATAAAATGCGGCAATTGCTAACATGATTCGGATAGACTTAAGCATCGCTACAGGTGAGAAAGTCTCATCGTAGTCAACCCCTTGAACTTGTCGAAAACCTTTCGCAACAAGTCGAGCTTTGTAGACAGTTACATTACCATCAGCGTCAGTCTTCTTCTTGAAGATCCATTTATTCTCGATGGCTTGCCGATCATCGGGCAAGTCAACCAAAGTCCATACTTTGTTTTCATACATGGATCCCATCTCAGATTTCATGGCCTCAAGCCATTTTGTGGAATCTGGGCTCATCATCGCTTCCTCATAGTTCGTAGGTTCGCCATGGTCAAGTAACTTGACTTCCAGAATAGGATTACTGTACCACTCTGGTGCGGATCTTACTCTGGTTGACCTACGAGGTTCGGTAGTAACTTGATCTGAAGTTTCATGATCAATATCATTAGCTTCCTCACTGATTGGTGTAGTTGTCACAGGAACCGGTTCTTGTGATGAACTACTTTCCAATAAGGGAGCAGGTACAGTTACCTCATCAAGTTCTACATTCCTCCCACTCACTTCTTTCGAGAGAAACTCCTTCTCTAGAAAGGATCCGAATTTAGCAACAAAAATCTTGCCCTCAGATCTGTGATAGAAGGTGTACCCAATTGTCTCTTTTGGGTATCCTATGAAGACACATTTCTCCGATTTGGGTTCGAGCTTATCTGGTTGAAGTTTCTTCACATAAGCATCGCAGCCCCAAACTTTAAGAAACGACAACTTTGGTTTCTTGCCAAACCACAGTTCATAAGGCGTCGTCTCAACGGATTTTGATGG
Organism: Triticum aestivum; assembly: GCF_018294505.1. NCBI lineage: Eukaryota > Viridiplantae > Streptophyta > Magnoliopsida > Poales > Poaceae > Triticum > Triticum aestivum. The sequence goes on along the minus strand of NC_057807.1, from coordinate 266,912,176 downwards.
TGCCCTATTTAACGTGAATGCGGCCGTCTCTAAAGCATAACCCAAAATGATAGCGGTAAATCAGTAAGAGACATCATAGATTGCACCATATCTAGTAAAGTACGATTACGACGTTCGGACACACCATTTCGTTGTGGTGTTCCGGGTGGCGTGAGTTGCGAAACTATTCCACATTGCTTCAAATGTAAACCAAACTCATAACTCAAATATTCTCCTCCATGATCAGATCGTAGAAAATTTATTTTCTTGTTATGATGATTTTCCACTTCACTCTGAAATTCTTTGAACTTTTCAAATGTTTCAGACTTGTGTTTCATTAAGTAGATATACCCATATCTTCTCAAATCATCTGTGAAGGTGAGAAAATAATGATACCCGCCGCGAGCCTCAATATTCATTGGACCACATACATCAGTATGTATGATTTCCAACAAATCAGTTGCTCGCTCCATAGTTCCGGAGAACGGCGTTTTAGTCATCTTGCCCATGAGGCACGGTTCGCAAGTACCAAGTGATTCATAATCAAGTGATTCCAGAAGTCCATCAGTATGGAGTTTCTTCATGCGCTTTACACCAATATGACCCAAACGGCAGTGCCACAAATAAGTTGCACTATCATTATCAACCCTGCATCTTTTGGCTTCAACATTATGAATATGTGTATCACTAATATCGAGATTTAATAAAAATAGACCACTCTTCAGGGGTGCATGACCATAAAAGATATTACTCATATAAATAGAACAACCATTATTCTCTGATTTAAATGAATAACCGTCTTGCATCAAACAAGATCCAGATATAATGTTCATGCTCAACGCTGGCACCAAATAATAATTATTCAGGTCTAAAACTAATCCCGATGGTAGATGTAGAGGTAGCATGCCGACCGCGATCACATCGACTTTGGAACCATTTCCCACACGCATCGTCACCTCGTCCTTAGCCAATCTTCGCTTAATCCGTAGTCCCTGTTTCGAGTTGCAAATATTAGCAACAGAACCAGTATCAAATACCCAGGTGCTACTGCGAGCATTAGTAAGGTACACATCAATAATATGTATATCACATATACCTTTGTTCAACTTGCCATCCTTCTTATCCGCCAAATACTTGGGGTAGTTCCGCTTCCAGTGACCAGTCTGCTTGCAGTAGAAGCACTCAGTCTCAGGCTTAGGTCTAGACTTGGGTTTCTTCTCTTGAGCAGCAACTTGTTTGCTGTTCTTCTTGAAGTTCCCCTTCTTCTTCCCTTTACCCTTTTTCTTGAAACTGGTGGTCTTATTGACCATCAACACTTGATGCTCCTTCTTGATTTCTACCTCCGCAGCCTTTAGCATTGCGAAGAGCTCGGGAATAGTCTTGTCCATCCCTTGCATATTATAGTTCATCACGAAGCTCTTGTAGCTTGGTGGCAGTGATTGAAGAATTCTGTCAATGACACTATCATCAGGAAGATTAACTCCCAGTTGAATCAAGTGATTATTATACCCAGACATTTTGAGTATATGTTCACTGACAGAACTATTCTCCTCCATCTTACAACTATAGGACTTATTGGAGACTTCATATCTCTCAATCCCGGCATTTGCTTGAAATATTAACTTCAACCCCTGGAACATCTCATATGCTCCATGACGTTCAAAACGTCGTTGAAGACCCGTTCTAAGCCGTAAAGCATGGAACACTGAACTATCGAGTAGTCATCAGCTTTGCTCTGCCAGACGTTCTTAACGTCGTCAGTTGCATCTGCAGCAGGCCTGGCACCCAGCGGTGCTTCTAGGACGTAATTCTTCTGTGCAGCAATGAGGATAATCCTCAAGTTACGGACCCAGTCCGTGTAAATGCTACCATCATCTTTCAGCTTAGCTTTCTTAAGGAACGCATTAAAATTCAACGGAACAACAGCACGAGCCATCTATCTACAACAAACATAGACAAGCAAAATACTATCAGGTACTAAGTTCATGATAAATTTAAGTTCAATTAATCGTATTAATAAAGAACTCCCACTTAGACAGACATCTCTCTAGTCATCTAAGTGATCACGTGATCCAAATCAACTAAACCATGTCCGATCATCACGTGAGATGGAGTAGTTTTCAATGGTGAACATCACTATGTTGATCATATCTACTATATGATTCACGTTTGACCTTTCGGTCTCCGTGTTCCGAGGCCATATCTGTATATGCTAGGCTCGTCAAGTTTAACCTGAGTATTTCGCGTGTGCAACTGTTTTGCACCCGTTGTATTTGAACGTAGAGCCTATCACACCCGATCATCACGTGGTGTCTCAGCACAAAGAACTATCGCAACGGTGCATACTCTGGGAGAACACTTCTTGATAATTAGTGAGAGATCATCTTAAAATGCTACCGCCAATCAAAGCAAGATAAGATGCATAAAGGATAAACATCACATGCAATCAATATAAGTGATATGATATGGCCATCATCATATTGTGCTTGTGATCTCCATCTCCGAAGCACCGTAGTGATCACCATCGTCACCGGCGCGACACCTTGATCTCCATCGTAGCATCGTTGTCGTTACGCCATCTATTGCTTCTACGACTATTGCTACCGCTTAGTGATGAAGTAAAGCAATTACAGGGCGTTTGCATTTCATAGAATAAAGCGACAACCATATGGCTCCTGCCAGTTGCCGATAACTTCGGTTACAAAACATGATCATCTCATACAATAAAATATAGCATCACGTCTTGACCATATCACATCACAACATGCCCTGCAAAAACAAGTTAGACGTCCTCTACTTTGTTGTTGCAAATTTTACGTGGCTGCTACGGGCTGAGCAAGAACCGTTCTTACCTACGCATCAAAACCACAATGATAGTTCGTCAAGTTAGTGTTGTTTTAACCTTTGCAAGGACCGGGTGTAGCCACACTCGTTTCAACTAAAGTTGGAGAAATAGACACCCGCCAGCCACCTGTGTGCAAAGCACGTCGGTAGAACCAGTCTCGTGTAAGCATACGCGTAATGTCGGTCCGGGCCACTTCATCCAACAATACCGCTGAACCAAAGTATGACATGCTGGTAAGCAGTATGACTTATATCGCCCACAACTCACTTGTGTTCTACTCGTGCATATAACATCTACGCATAAAACCAGGCTCAGATGCCACTGTTGGGGAACGTAGTAATTTCAAAAAAATTCGTACGCACACGCAAGATCATGGTGATGCATACCAACAAGAGGGGAGAGTGTTGTCCACGTACCCTCGTAGACCGAAAGCGGAAGCGTTAGAACAACGCGGTTGATGTAGTCGTACGTCTTCACGGCTCGACCGATCAAGCACCGAAACTATGGCACCTCCGAGTTCTAGCACACGTTCAGCTCGATGACGATCCTCGTACTCCGATCCAGCACAATGTCGGAGAAGAGTTCCGTCAGCACGACGGCGTGGTGACAATCTTGATGTTCTACCGTCGTAGGGCTTCGCCTAAGCACCGCTACAATATTATCGAGGGGGACTATGGTGGAGGGGGGCACCGCACACGGCTAAGAGATCAAGAGATCAATTGTTGTGTCTAGAGGTGCCCCCTGCCCCCGTATATAAAGGAGCAAGGGGGAGGGGGCGGCCGGACTAGGAGAAGGGGGGAAAGAGGAGGGAAAGAGAGGAAGGAAAAGGGGGGGCGCCGCCCCCTATCCTTGTCCTATTCAGACTAGGGGGAGGGGCGCGCGGCCCAGCCCTTACCTCCTCTCCTCTTCTCCACTAAGGCCCATGTAGGCCCATTAAGCCCCCGGGGGGTTCCGGTAACCTCCCGGTACTCCAGTAAAATCCAGATTTCACCCGGAACACTTCCGACATCCAAATATAGGCTTCCAATATATCAATCTTCATGTCTCGACCATTTCGAGACTCGTCGTCATGTCCGTAATCACATCCGGGACTCCGAACAAACTTCGTACATCAAAACTCATAAACTCGTAATATAACTATCATCAAAACCTTAAACGTGCGGACCCTACGGGTTCGAGAACTATGTAGACATGAACGAGAACCGTTTCCGGTCAATAACTAATAGCGGAACCTGGATGCTCATATTGGCTCCTACATATTCTACGAAGATCTTTATCGGTCAAACCGCACAACAACATACATTGTTCCCTTTGTCATCAGTATGTTACTTGCCCGAGATTCGATCGTCGATATCCTAATACCTAGTTCAATCTCATTACCGGTAAGTCTCTTTACTCGTTACGTAATGCAGCATTCCGTAACTAACTCATTAGCTACATTACTTGCAAGGTTTATAGTGATGTGCATTACCGAGAGGGCCCAGAGATACCTCTCCAACAATCGGAGTGACAAAACCTAATCTCGAAATACGCCAACTCAACATGTACCTTTGGAGACACCTGTAGAGCTCCTTTATAATCACCCATTTACGTTGTGACGTTTGGTAGCACACAAAGTGTTGCTCCGGTAAACGGGAGTTGCATAATCTCATAGTTGTAGGAACATGTATAAGTCATGAAGAAAGCAATAGCAACATACTAAACGATCAAGTGCTAAGCTAACGGAATGGGTCATGTCAATCACATCATTCTCCTAATGTTGTGATACCGTTAATCAAATGACAACTCATGTCTATGGTTAGGAAACATAACCATCTTTGATTAATGAGCTAGTCAAGTAGAGGCATACTAGTGACTTTATGTTTGTCTATGTATTCACACATGTATCATGTTTCTGGTTAATACAATTCTAGCATGAATAATAAACATTTATCATGATGTGAGGAAATAAATAATAACTTTATTATTGCCTCTAGGGCATATTTCCTTCATCACCCTCCGGCGCCTCCCTGACAGGCCTCCATATTCTCTCCCGGGTCGGGGTTCCTTCGGGACGATGCCTCGGCGCAATCCAGGTCCCGGGGAGAGGTGGCCGATGGAAGGGTCCCGCTGTGCATCACAGTTGGATCCAGCGAATCCTCTGAGGATAAGTACTGCTCGAGATTGGACCGAGCCGGACTACAAATGCATAAATCAGCAGATTAAAACAATAAAATAAAGAGGCCGGATACATGAACGTGTCCGGATACTTACGATTTGTCCAGGGGCTTCTCCCTGGGTTCCCACTCCCAGCTGCTGTCGGTAGCCGCTGTGGAGCTATCCGGAAGGGAAGCTTTCCCTTTCTTGGACGCCTCGGCCTCCAGGTGCATGGAGGCCGTCCTCTTCTTTCTCCCCTGTAGGGGGAATGGATTTCTTCTTCCTCCTCCTCCTCGTCATCTTCGGCGATGGAGGAGTGAGCCTCGGCATCTTTGGACATCGCATACGAAGTACCCTTGCGGCGGAGACCACCTCTGGTCCCCTTGGCCTTCTTCTTGGCCTTCTTCTCCGGCACCTCATAAGGCGTCGGAAACAACATCTTTGTCGGAATTAGGGTTTCTGGGTCTTTGGGCAGCGGAGCCGGACTGTTAATCCGCTCCGCTATCTTTGGCCGGTCCTGAAATAATTGATAGGGAGACTTAGATGCCTTCCTCTAATATGCAAGTAAAGGGTGTACACCTTGAAAACATGAAAGAACTTACCGGATTAGCAGGGTAAGTTAGTTCATGCCCACGATCCTCGTCCGTGGTCGGTGACACCTCGTTGGCCTTAAAGAGCACCTTCCAGATATCTTTGTGCGTCGTGCCGAAGAGCTCTAGTAGGGTCTGGTGCTTGGCTGGATCAAACTCCCACAGATAGCAAGTCCGGCGTTGGCACGGAAGAATCTGGCGGACGAGCATAACCTGGATCATGTTGACGAGCTTGACTTTCTTGTTTATCATGCTTTGGACGCGCGTATGGAGCGCTGTTAGCTCGTCCAAAGAGCCCCAGGCTAGGCCTTTCTCTTGCCAGGAGATGAGCCGCATCGGGAATCCAGATCGGAATGCGGGGGTCGCCGCCCAATTGGTGCCGCGCGGCTCGGTGATGTAGAACCACCCCGACTGCCACCCTTTTATGGTCTCCACAAAGGAGCCCTCAGGCCAGGTGACATTGGGCATCTTGCCCACCATGGCGCCTCCACACTCTGCTTGTTGGCCGCTCACCACCTTCGGCTTCACATTGAGGATCTTCAGCCATAGGCCGAAGTGAGGTGGGATGCGGAGGAAGGCCTCACACACGACAATAAATGCCGAGATGTTGAGGATAGAGTTGGGGGGCAAATCATGGAAGTCTAGCCCATAGTAAAACATTAGTCCGTGGACGAATGGGTGGAGGAGCAATCCTAGCCCGCAAACGAAGTGTGTGAGGAACACCACCCTCTCCTAGGGCTCCGGGGTGGGGACAATTTGTCCCTTGGCCGGAAGTCGGTGAGCGATTTCCTTGGCTAGGTACCCGGCCTCCTAGAGCTTCTTGATGTCCTTCTCCTTGACGGAGGAGGCCATCCACTTACCTCCTGCTCCGGATCCGGACATGATTGGAGTGCTTTTTTGGGTGGAGAAGGCAAGAGCTTGGGCACGGGGGCTCGAGAGTGGATGGGCAGAGGAAGGAGAAGGCATGGGTGAACAAGGACGAATCCTTATCCCTTTATAAAGGCAGTAAAAATCATGCGCCTCCCCACTCGCCTTAAAACTTGCCTATTCCCCAAGAGCCGTGCAGATGACACGGTTAGGTTACCCATGCCCATATTGGTGAGAATCCCGTGATAAGGGGACACAATCTCTGCTTTGACAAGACGTGCCAATGAAACCACACCTCGAAATACAGAGTGGCAGGCTAAAAACGGTTCGAATAATGACCGGGCAGTGGCGTGATGTCACGCTACAAAAAGCTGTCAGCGGATTGGACTCGTGAAATATTATACTCTCTACGTTTGTGTGTGGTACTTGTTTTGCAGAGCCGGACACGTTTTCTATGTTCGGAAGGCTATGTTGGAATATTCGGAGAAGGAACCCGCCTTGCAATGTCGAAGACAATCTGCGCACCGGACTCATCGTCATTGAAGCCTAGTTCAGGGGCTACTGAGGGAGTCCTGGATTAAGGGGTCCTCGGACAACCGGACTATATACTTTGGGCGGACTGTTGGGCTATGAAGATACAAGATAGAAGACTTCTTCTCGTGTCCGGATGGGACTCTCCTTTCCGTGGAAGGCAAGCTTGGCGATTTGGATATGTAGATTCCTTTCTCTGTAACCGACTTTGTACAACCCTAGCCCCCTCCGGTGTCTATATAAACAGGAGGGTTTAGGCTTCTAGGGTTTAGCCATAACAATCATAATCTCATAGGCTAGACCTCTAGGGTTTAGCCATTATGATCTCGTGGTAGATCAACTCTTGTAATACTCATATTCATCAAGATCAATCAAGAAGGAAGTAGGGTATTACCTCCATAGAGAGGGCCCGAACCTGGGTAAACATTGTGTCCCCCGCCTCTTGTTACCATTAGCCTTAGACGCACAGTCCGGGACCCCCTACCCGAGATACACCAGTTTTGACATCGACAGCGCTGGCCACAGAATTGTCTCTCTCCGTATAATCAGCTTTTGTCGCTGCTTGCATGGCGCGGCCGCCGGCATGGGAGTCTCGGCCACAGAAACGGGAGACGCGGTCGCAGACACGGGAGGCGCAGTACAAGGCGACGTCGTGGACGGCAGCGACGACGCCCGTGCGCCGCTCCTCGTCGAGCTGGCCTGGAGCGGCGAGTTGCTAAACCGCACGCCGGCTTGGGGTGGCAACTGGCTCCATCGGGCGAGGGGAGGGAGGTGGATCAGCGAGTTGCATAGCTCATATCCGGCAGGCTCGGTGGGCCACCCAGCCGGCTTGGATGCGGGATAACTACTCTTCGTAAGGCATTGTAAGAGTGGACAAAATGGTGAAGGAGAAGATAGGGGAGCGGCGGAGGTGTGCGATTCTTGGCCGACGTTTGGCGTCGTTTAAATAGGAGATTAAATAGACGGCGGATAGGAGAAGCTCGACCGGCGTTGCGTTTAATGCCGGCCCGGTCATGATCGGACGTGTGTCTAGAGTGGGTTTCTCGGCTTCCACACGGGCGGGTTTCATGGAGGCGTTTGAATGCGGCAAGGAGGCGTGTTCAGTCGAGCGTGCAGCGAGTGGCGCCCTTGACTCTGATGAACGACACCGCGCCGTTCTTCCACTAACGTGTGGGCTCTTTGGGTACATCACCTGCATGTCAGTGACCCAACGCAGGCAGCGCACGGCAGAGGAACTATTGGTGGGCTAGGGCGGTCAGAAGCGGGCATTTCATAAACCGATGATCGTTCATTGAGTGTGACGTCATCTATTTCATGTAGATAAGCCTACTATATAATGTAAGAGAATTTTAAAATTTTCATATATACGTTGATAGCCCGTTTGATACGTTGTGATTAATAAAGACCGCTGCAAACATCAATGTGCTGCCTATCACAGATAATATTGATTAGCACCCATAACAATCCATGTCCTTAACAAAGGGTCCATGCACGTATAGGTTGAGCGTGTGTCTTGCATCGTGTGTTGTGTGCATGCATGCGTGCTAGTGTTGCGTGCGTGCATGTGTATGTTTTAGTGTTGCATGCATGTGTGCGTACGTGCGTGTGTTCGTGAGTGCATGTGTACATGTCAGTGTTGCATGCCTGCATGCGTGCATGTGTTCGTTATGTGTACGTGTCAGTGTTGCATGCCTGCATGCGTGCGTGTGTTCGTGCGAGTGTTGCGTGCATGCATGTGTACGTGCGGGGTGAGGCTACACGTCAGTTGACTAACTTTTTCATCTCTGGTCAGCAGATTTTCCAGCCGCCGGATACGAAATCAAGGGCCTGCAGTTTATCTTCAACCTCCCCCCCCCCCGAGCCGCCAGCCACCACCGGCCGAACCGCCAGCCCCTGCCGCCCGTGGCCAGCCTGTGCCGCCACGCCGCCTGAAACCACTCCCCACCGCCGGCCCGCCACCGCCCCGGCCATCCCTCTAGCCCCCCCCCCCCCCCGCGCCAAGCTTTTTCTTCAGCGATCCCCATGCCACCGCCCAATCACCGCGCCCCACCCCTGCGACTGCCAACCAGAGGTCTCACAAGTTCGAATCCCCACCGACCACTAATTTATTATCATTTCTGTCCTTCATATACGAGCTGATGGGTGGGCCCTATGGTAATGTGTGCTGCTGAATGTGGACCATTTTACTGGTCAATTGATCGTGTCATCAACAAAGTACACAGTTGTATGGTGAGCCAGTGACCGTATGATCACCCTAAAATGTATTTTATTAACACAGTACAGACTCAAAGTACCATTTCTTTCTTTCATATACGCGCTGACAGGTGGGCCTCACGGTTACACGCTAGTTGCGCCACATGGAATGTTTGACTGGTCAATTGATTGTGTCATCAACAAAATACGGAGTTGTACGGGTGAGCCAGTGACCGTATAATCATGACATGTACTTTTTAACATGGTACAGACGCAAGGGCTCATATATACGCGCAAGCACTCACTGCTATAAGCGCACACACGCAGACCCTAGCCCTATGAGCACCTTCGAGAGAGTGAGCCAGCATATGATCTTGAGATTTTATGAAGTCACCATAGGTGCCTCGTAGTCAAGTGGAACGTCTCCTCCCACTGAACGCACATCGCCGGAAAATACTGAAATTAACCTAGGATAAATGCGAGCACGAGGACTTTAACCCTGATGGGCTCGAGAAATCACTGTCCTCCTAACCATCCAACCATAGGTTTGTTAGCACCACAAAATGTATGTGCTGACCGTGATGAGCTTATTCTGAAGTCCAGTGACCATATCATGCTTTCGCTTCAAATACAATGACCGTAAGTGTTGTCAACAAAATACGGAGCATGCATCAAATACAAAGTCCGTTAGTGTCATCAACAAAATATGGAGACGTATCGTAAGCTAGATACCGTATGATCACCACGAGAATGTATTTGGTGACCGTAATGAGCATATTCTGATGTCCAGTGACCGTATAGTGCTTTCTCTTGAAATACAGTGACCGTCACGCGTGAATGTGTCATGGGCATGCATATTTTTAGAGGGCCGAGAGATAGTTCGTGTGCGTACATGAAAGTGGTGTAGAAAGAGGGGGTGTCCGGTGGAGACAAGGAGAGATATGCCCTTCATTTCTCTTTCCTGTGACTAATATTTTAGGAGAAAATATAAACATTCACAATGCATAAAAAATATTTTTGGATACACCATGCAATTAACTTTCATGTATAACATTGTACTATTGTACTCCCTCCGTCCCAAAATTCTTGTCTTACATTAGTCTAGATACGGATGTATCTAATACTAAAACGTGACTTGATACATCCGTATTTAGACAAATCTAAGACAACATTTTTGGGACGGAGGGAGTATATGCTTATTTTCTTAGTGGCCGATTGCGTGTGTGGTGTGGTGGGAACATCATTTCTAGTTGGGGTGGGTACATCATTTCTAGTTGTGGTGGGTCAACATGAGGACTCATGGGTCGGTTCCATCCTGCGCCACATAGGTTGGACCAAGACGCATTATACGAAGACCCATGTGGAGGACTCGGCGTACAACACGAAGCTACCAGAGTCGTGGAGGACTCTATCCCCACTGGTGATAAGCCGACTATATATGATTTGTAACCCTACACCCCGAGTATGTTATAGAAGCCTGGGGGCTAGTTTGTCGATAGTATACACACACGCACAATGCCTGGTATTCACGTGTAGTTTGTACACACCCCTATCAGTAATATACAGTACCGAGAGTAGGCTTTTTCCTCAACTGCAAGGGTCCGAACTAGGGTAAAACTTTGCCTCGTATTACCACAGTCAGGGATATCCTACCGAATGATCTGATGGAATCATATCTGCCAACTACTAAGAGAGAGGTGTGTCTGTGGGGGGGGGCAATGTGTGCGAGAGAGGCATAAAGATAATGTGCGTGCGGGAGACATGTAGGCACATATATGTGTGTATAGAGGGCTAGTAGAGACCGTGCATGTGTATATATGCATGTGAGAGAAATAATGTTTTCCAACTGAGATTAGTAAAAAGAGTGGTACATAGTAGTCAAAAAGAGAGAGAGAGAGAGAGAGAGAGAGACATCGAGAGAGCGTGTGCGTGAGGCACCCCGACACCCCGGGAGAGATTGTGAGCATGTGTGAAAGAGAAATGCGAATGCATATAAAGTGTGTGCACTTATGCGTTAGATAGAGAGATATATAGCGCGTTTGTGAGAATGGGACGAGGCATAGTGCATCTACGTGTAAAAGGCAGTTCTACACATTAAATTAAATTATAAATGGCATTATTATTTTTGGATGAGATCATGAATTTTGCAATTTGCGTATGAACAAAAATCGGTCTATCAGACACCCATACTCTATTGAATTCTAGCATGTGCATGTGTTTATTTCATATTATCGGTCCATAGAGTGAGAGCGGTTTGAAATACATGCAACTAGTGCACTCCATGTTGTTAGTGTGAAGCAATTTATACATTTGTCACTTACATGGATACATTCCAAATTGCTAGCTACGAAATAGAATACATGTTGAATTCAACATAAAGGGGGTTTCGAAGATTCGAATTCATAGGAAGTGCATTAATCTATTTGAACCCGAGATGATGGCATTTGTAAATCAGATCTAAAAGGGGGCATCAATCTTTGTTGTGCGTTTGAACATGCTATATATTCATACGCATGTCTAACTATTTTTTGCAACCAAGGAGATTATATCTGGAACCATGCATGAACTGAGGTAAGTTGCATATTTTTTAATATATACTCGTGTATGATGTATATTCAAATGTACCCCCTCCATTCCAAAATAATCGTAGCTTTAGGATTTTCAAGAGTAAAGATTTGTGAAGTTTGACAAATCCTGAAAGTTCAATTCAAGAGAACCGAAAACGTTAATGCTTCTGCTCCCAAATATTGAATGAAGCACCAAATAAGCCTATGGTCACCTGAAACCACGCGAGACTAATGTTTGGTGGTAGGAAATTACTATCCTGACTCTGGCCCGTGTAGCCTATCGTCCCGATGTCCAAAGGTCTAAAAACGGGGGTAGGTTTTTAACTTCACCAATATGCCCGTCTCAACCGCCTCCGAGAAGCATTCATACGCCATGGGCGCCTAAACACCCATGCGCTCGGACGAAATCTATCCCGCCCACCATTTGGGACACCTGAGATTACTGTCCTACCCCCAACCCGCAATATGTCTGAAATTTTAGATGGGGGCAAAGTTTGTAACTTTCCCCAAATTTCAAACAAGTGTGTCCCAAACCAAAACATTGTTCCCCCTTAGTTCCCCCTCCCTCCGATTCCCCATTCATACCGGAGCCGGTACCCCGACGTCGTCGTCCAACGCAACCGCAACTGCAACGCCCTCAAGGACTTAGCAGCTGAAGCCAAGGCAGAGTTGCCTCCACGACACTAACGCCGATGTGCGCCGTACCAGAACTACTTCGACCATGCCGTCCTGCGCCTCATGCTGCTGCTCAACTGTCGCAACCGTCCACCGCACCGGAGTTGTTCCCGCTATGCCGTCGTTCGTCGCCTCGGATCTGGTTCCCCGCCGCCGATAGACGGCCACCGCACCACACTCAACAACTTGGCCATGGGCTCATCCAAGGCTCCACCATCCTCCACAACTTCTCATTTCCAGCGAACCACAAGAAGGTCGTTGGAAAAACAGAAGGAGGACACAACACTGCCAGCAGAAAGAGGTACTCCTTTTCCCTTATTCGTGCAAATCTTACGTCTCTGCTTACACCGTATTCATCCCACGAAAGAAACTAGTTGAGCACTTCTTACTGCATCTTCTTCGTGATACTAAATGCACAAGGTTTCCTCCCATTTACTATTTCACCTTTGCTAGAGGTTAGTAGCCCGCCTGGATTTCAATTTAGGGTCAGTCAAACCGCAATTAAAAGAAGCAGCACCCGCTTAGGCGCACGGAGCACCTAGTCCACCTGTTCGGCGAGGAAGCGGCGCGTCAGTGTCTATCATAGGGGTGTGGGGCGCATGAGCTGCTTGCGCCCGATCTGGAGGTCGGCGGGGCTTGAAGGGATGGTCGGGGGGCGGTGCCAAGCACGGCGGTGCGGTGAGGTCGAGGGGAGGGCGGAGGCAGGGGACTAGGCCGGTGGTCGCTGGTGTTTCGAGGAAGATCGTAACACTGACTGGCTAGAGGTAGATGAAGGCGATCTGCCCGTTCTTTGTACATCAAATGGTGCAGAAAAAATGGATTAACCTATTTGTTTTCAGTCGACTGTTATTTTCATAGAATCCTGTAGTAATTTCGTGTGCCATGCATGTTGTAGAGCTATCATATGTCTCCCATCATTTATTTCTCACCGACCTGCTATCTGCTACCTTTACACTGTACTACTTTTGCACACACTTCACCCATACTCACACTATTGTTTTTTTATGCATGGGTATTTCAGACTCTGACGCAGTGTTGATGAATACAAAAAAGAAAGACAAAAGTCACTCCAGTGAAATTCGAAGATAAGCACTAAGCGTTTCAGCGCTCTAAAGGGTGCAGTGTCAGCAGATGGAGACAGTAAACGGATAATCTCAATTGCCAGACACAACCATCCCAGGTGCTTGCTTTAACTTCGCCCTGTCAAATGTGGTTGCATGTTGCATATGGTGTCTAGCTTGTATTGCTTCCAATTTGGTTATTGCATCTGCTTACTTTACACATTGTAGCTTTGATAATGACATGCCTTCCTGTTTTTGATACATACTACATATGTCTATTAACCATGTTCGTACATCAAACTAATGCTCTTTTGTATCCCTCATCAATTAATTATGATGAGACAGTCACCCTAGTGGGTTACTGTGAGACACACTACTCGTTTAAAGAGTGCAGTGTCATCCTCCCCACATGATTCTCAAGAAACAACAAGGCTAAATGAAGATAGTCAATGTAGCTCTCCAGTTGATGACCACAATTCCCCCACACCACCATCGCAGTTGCCTGCTCTTACTTGGCAGTGTGATATGTGGTTGCATGTTGCATATGGTGTCTACCTTGTAATGCTTCTAATTAGGTTAAATTGCATCTGCTTAGTTAACACATTATACCTGTGAATATGACATGCCTTCCTATTTTTGGTACATACTATGTCTTTCTATTAACCATGTTCTTACATCAAACTACTTTTCTTGTGTATCCCTCATCAATCACTTCTGACGATACACCTTCAAGTTGATAGTGTAATCTTGGTTGCATCTTGCATATCATTTCAAACATGTATTGCCTCTAATTTGTTGAAGTGCCACTTATAGTGAGATACATCTAACTTGGTAGAGTGATTTTGGTTGGATCTTTCAAATGTTGTCTATATTGCATTGCTTCCAATTTGTTGAAATGCCTTCTGCTTAGCATTTTTCATACATATTCCATACTCCTACAATGTGGTTGCCATACATAGAAGTTGTGTTCGTCAGTATCATGCATCAACGAATTTGGAAGTGCGAATTTCATTCCTTTTTCTTGGGTGTTTACTTGACAAGGCAAAATCTAAAAGGACGAAGGCACGAAAAGATGGTGGTCCTCTGGAGTAACCGAAACAGATGATCTCTGCAGATTCTCCTACTACTCCTACTGCAGTGCAAGTTCCAAATCTCATCTCCCCTACTCCACAACCCCAGGTGCTTGCTCTAACATGGCAGTGTGATATCTGGTTGCATGTTGCATATGGTGCCTAGCTTGTATTGCTCCTAATTTGTTAAATTGCATCTCCTTAGCTTACACATTATACATGTGAATATGACACGCCTTCCTGTTTTTGGTACATACTACATCTGCCTATCACACCATGTTCTTACATCAAACTATTGTTCTTGTGTATCCTGCATCTATCGCTTATGATGAGACAGTCACGCCCGTGGGTTAGTATGAGACGCACTACTCTTATAAAGAGTGCAGTTCCATCCTCTTCACATGATTCTCAAGAAACAGCAAGCCTAAATGAAGATATTAAACATAGCTCTGTACTTGAAGACCGCACTTTCCCTACACCACCATCACAGGTGCTTGCTCTAACTTTGCAGTGTGATATGTGGTTGCATGTTGCATACGATGTCTAGATTGTAATGCTTCTAATTAGGGTAAATTGCATCTGCTTAGTTTACACATTATACCTATGAATATGACATGACTTCCTATTTTTGGTACACACTACATCTATGTGTTAACCATGTTCTTACATGAAACTACCTCTCTTCTGTATCCTGCATCAATCACTTACAATGAGACACCTTTATTCATTGCATATTGCATATTATTTCTAGCCTGTTGCCATGTATTGCTTCTAATTTGGTTAAATACATTTGTTAGGCCACCCTTTTAACTTGGCAGAGTGATATTGGGTTTCATCTTTCATATGGTTTCTAGCTTGCATTGCTTCTAACAAGTTCAAACACCTTGTGCTTAGTTTGCACTTCATACATCATACATGTCAATATGTCGTCCTGTTTTTCATACATATTCCATCCTCCTATCATGCGGTTGCCTTACATGAAAGTAATGTTTGTCAGTATGATGCATCAATGAGTTCTGAAGAGCAAATTTTATTCCTTTTTCTTGTGGGTTTGACTTAACAAGGCAAAATCAAGAAAGAGGAAGGAAAAGAGTAAGGAAGGCTATGATGGTGGTCCTCTGCAGCAACGTAAATAGAGCATATGTACGGATTCTCCTTGTACTGCTAGTGCATTACAAGGTCCAAGTCTCCCCTCCCCTACTCCACCATCCAAGGTGCTTGCTCTAACTTGGCAGTGTGATATCTGGTTGCATGTTGCATATGGTGTCTAGCTTGTATTGCTCCTAATTAGTGTAAACTGCATCTCCTTAGCTTACACATGATACGTGTGAATATGACACGCTTTCCTGTTTTTGGTACATACTATATCTGTCTATCACACCATGTTCTTACATGAAACTACTCTTCTTGTGTATCCTGCATCATTCACTTATGATGGGACACCTTTAAGTTGGCAGTGTGATATTGATTTGCATCTTGAATATGATTTCTAGCATGTAGTGCTTCTAGTTTGACGAACGCCACCTATGACAAGACAGTTTTAACTTGGCAGAGTGATATGGATTGCACCTTCCATATGGTGTCTAGCTTGCAGTGCTTCTAATTTGTTGAAGTGCCTTCTGCTTAGTTACCACATCATAGGTGTGAATATGTTAAGCCGTCCAGTTTTTCGTACATATTCCATCCTCATATCATGACTTTGCCTTTCATCAGAGTAGTGTTCGTCAATATCATGCATGAATGAGTTCTAAAGAGCGAATTATATTCCTTTTTCTTGTCGGTTTGACCTCACAATGCAAAATCAATAAAGCGGAAGGAAATTGGTAAGGCATTGGATGATGGTGGTCCTTCCGAGCAACTGAAACAGAGGGTCTCTACAGATTCTACTCCGCCATCCTCCCAACAAGAATCGCAAGACAACGCAAGGCTAGACAGTCAACGTAGTTGTGTAGATGATGAGCACATCTCCCCTACTCCACCATCACAAGTGCTTGGTCTAACTTGGCACTATTATATGTGGTTGCATGTTGCGTATGATGTCTAGCTTGTATTGCTTCTAACTTTGTTGAATTGCATCTGCTTACTTTGCACATAATGCCTGTGAATATGACAGGTGTTCCTGTTTCTAGAACATACTATATCTGATCACACCATGTTCTTACATCAGACTACTGTTCTTGCATATCCTGCATCAGTCACTTATGATAAGGCACCTTTAAGTCGTCACTGTGATATTGGTTGTGTCTTGCATATGATTTCTAGCATGTACTGCTTCTAGTTTATTGAAACGCCATACAGTTTGAACTTGGCAGAGTGATATTGGTTGCATCTTTCATATGGTGTCTAGATTGCAGTGCTTCTAATTTGTTGAAATGCCTTCTGCTTAGTTACCACATCATAGGTGTGAATATGTCACGCCATCTCGGTTTGACTTCACAATGCAAAAACATTACAGTTGAAGGAAATTAGTCTGGCAGTGGATGATGTGGTCCTCCGAAGCAACTCAAACAGGGGGTCTCTACAGATTCTACTCCGCCATCCTGCCAACAAGATTCACAAGACAACACAAGGCTGGACAGTCAACGTAGCTGTGTAGATGATGAGCACATCTCTCCTACTCCACCATCACAGGTGCTTGCTCTAACTTGGCACTATTATATGTGGCTGCATGTTGCGTATGATGTCTAGCTTGTATTGCTTCTAACTTTGTTGAATTGCATCTGCTTACTTTACACATAATGCTTGTGAATATGACACGTGTTCCTATTTCTAGAACATACGTGTACATGATGAGCACATATCCCCTACTCCACCATCACAAGTGCTTGATCTAACTTGGAACTATTATATGTGGTTGCGTGTTCCGTATGATGTCTAGCTTGTATTGCTTCTGATTATGTTGAATTGCCTCTATGTAGCTTACAACTTATACCTGCAACAATCACTTACCCATAAGACACATTTAACTTGGGATTGTGATGTAGGTTGCATCTTGCATTGTCTTCTAGCTTGTACTGCTTCTAATTTCTTGAAATGGCACTTAAGACGAGACACTTTTTACATAATAGAGTGATATTGGTTGCATGTTCATATGGTGCCTAGCTTTCATTTCTTCTAATTTTGTTGAAATGCCTTCTGCTTACTGTTTTTTCATACATATTCCATCCTCCTATCGTACGTGTAAATATGCAATGCTGTCTTTTTTTGTATATATTCCATCCTCCTATCCTGCGCTTGCCTTACATCAAAGTAGTGTTCATCTGTATCATGCATCAACCAGTTATGCAGAGCTAATTTTATTCATCTTCTTGTGGTTTTGACTTCATAAGGCAATATCAGAAAATAGGAAGGAAAAGAGTAAGTTAGGGGATGTTGGTAGTCCTCCGCACCGACGCAAACAGACACTCTCTAGATTTGCCACTGCTACTGCTAATGAAGTTGAAGTCCCAAGTCTACATGATGAGTTCATCTCCCATACTCCACCATCGCGGGTGCTTGCTCTAAGTTGACAGTGTGACGATTGGTTTCATGTTGCATATGTTGTCTAGCCTGTATTTCTTCTATTTTGATTAAATTGCACCTGCTGAGTTTATACGTTATACATGTGCATATGATATGGCTTTCTTGGTCTAGAATACACTGCATCTATCTATCATACCATGTTCTTACATCAAAGTATTGCTGTTGTGTATCCCGCATCAGTCACTCATGATTGGACGCTTTTAACATGGCAGTTTGATAATGGTTTCATCTTGCATTGATTTCTATGTTGTACTGCTTCCAATTTTTTGAATTGCCACTTATGACAAGACACTTTTAACTTGGCAGAGTAATATTGGTTGAATCTTTGATATGGTGTCTAGCTTGCATTACTTCTATTTTCTTGAAAATCCTTCTGCTTAGTTTACACATCGTAGCTGTGAATATGTCACGCTGTCCTATTTTTCTTACATATTCCATCCTCATACGGTTGTCTTACATCAAAGTATTGCTTGTCTGTATCATGCATCAATGAGTTCAGAAGAGCGATTTTGTTCTTTTGTGTTGTGGGTACGGCTTGACATGGCAAAGTCAAAAAAGAGCAAGGAAAAGAATATAGTAGGGAATGGTGTTACTCCTCGGGTGAAACGGAAAAGGATCCCTCGAGATTCTGCTGGTACTTATAGTGCAGTAGAAGGTCCAAGTCCACCGGCTAAATCTACAAACACAGTATCACCTGCTCCACCAGCTGCAGCATCTGCTTCAAATGTACCAGCATCTCAACAAGTTACTCATTCATTTGCTCCGGAACTGGCCAGTTCCCAAGCTGCCTTCACACCTAACACTACTTCTGAAGCACTGCTGACACAACAGGACTTGGTAAGATCAGATGAACCTCATGAGCATCAACACCAACACAGTACCTGACCGAGTCAAGTTGCAGTTGCATGCTCCTTTATATGTACTCTTACAGTTTGATGTACACTAACACTTTCGTTGTTGAACTAGCACCACGGCGCAAGTGGAAACAGACATCAGGGATAATGCTTGACAGATTAACAAAATCTAAAGGAGGAAGAATGGAGATCCATTTTGAGGCAGGTTTAAAAAGGCCATGTGATGCTACAGAGTCAGCCAAGTTAGTATCAGAGGCAGCCATTGCCATTAGGTGTCATGCACGTATCCTCCCAACGTGGATCCAGAACAGGAATGAGAAGACAATACCCAGTTTAACACCTTCCTTGACCATTTATCCATAAGTAATGTTATTCATCGCAATTAGTATATTGTCTTGCTCTGTCCCATACTTTCTAGCTTCCTCCTAATAAGACTCACATTCTTTTTTCAACAAATGAGGTTCAAGTTGGATCCGAAAGATGATGCAACTAAACAAGCATGCACTCATGTTTTTCAGTCTGCTCTGTGACAGTATCGGTACCACCTTAGAAAATCTCACTTTGAAGGCAAGGCTAACAATGAAATCGCCCAAACATCTCCAATGGAATATATTACAGATGAAGACTGGACAATCCTTGTAAAACACTGATCTGATCCAAAGTATCAGGTAGGCTATATGTATATGATCAGACCACATATTGAACTTGTATTTATGTATGTGCCTTACAAGTGTATCTTCTTCTAGGCTAACTATTTGAAGAACAAGACCAACCATTCTAAAGTGAAATTCCAACAGACAACGAGATCTCGTAGCTATATTGCACACTGCGAGGCTCTTGTAAATAGCTGCTACTTCCTTCTTTTTTCTGTGCCATATTATCGTATCTATATTGACTTGTTCCAAATACAGAGGAAAGCCCGTGCGGACCAAAAAGAACCTAAACCGAATGCAGTGCAAATCTTCAAGGATTGCCACACCAGAAAGATGAAGGGCATGAGCACACTAGTTCAAGCCGCTATCGTAAGTCCTTACTCCTCCTGCCTTTGAACTGATTGGTACTGTGATGTGTTCATTTAACTGCTTGGTTTGTAGCCAATGTTAGTTACTCTGTTCACTTCTATACATAGTTGTCTTAACATATCATTTCATGTTACATGGTTTAAAATAGATGAAGGATATTCTTTTGGTCTTGATCTGTAATCTAGTTGTGATGTTCACGTGCGCACACAATGATAAAATAGCATGTTTGTTTTATATCTGTTTGCCCATGATATGAATGATGCCATACTATGTTCATCCTACTTTAAACCATGTATCTTTATCCTTAGATGTCAACGAATGTGAGGACATAGACAATACAGTAGGCCTGCTACATGGACATATGTTCCGAAAGTGATTTTATTATGTAGTTGGCACTACAATACATGCTAATGTATTACAGTAGTTCACCAAAATAAGTTATGTATAAATGTGTAACCTACTTTGTTTGTTTTTGTCTCATTAGTAGCTTATCTGGTACACTAATCTACAAGTTCAAACTTTCAGGAAGCTATGGAACAAATGATTGAATAGCCACAACCACCTAAAGGCGACGAGGCTACCACATGCACAATGTCAACTCTTCCTGCAGTGCGTCAGTATCTCTCCACTAACGGTGCAAAAAGCACCTTCCTGCGTAATTCTGGGATGGTTGTCCAGGTAACCTTGTCCACATCGCCTACTAAAGAAAATCTTCCGGCTAGACAGAGTGATATATCTGTGCTCCATACACAAGTCCAATCCCTAATGGACGTCGTTTCGAAAACAAGAATAGTGGTTGACAAATGTTATCAAGATATGAATGGTTTTGAAACCAGACTATGAGACATTCTCTTTGTTGTTCAAGAGCAATGGCAGAAAAAGGTGAAGATCGTGCTGCTCCATTAGATTCTACAGCCTGAAACATTATCACTCAGGTCAAATGATCTGTGCTTCTATACATCTGATGGTGCTTTTATTTGCAAGGACTGCAAACTTTATGCCAATAGGCCTTTTTTGTATGGTTGGAATTTATTTTGTTGTGATACAACATTTATGATGTTGCCAAAGGCTGCAGTAATTACGATGCTATTTTTGTATAGTGTAGGTTTATCTTAGTAATGTATTCGGCCAAAAGCTTCCTAGGAGCCCAACATGCCAACATTCATCGGGCCCATTCCAATTGGGATAAAAACGATTATGGGCTAAAATTTGCATGTAGCCCACTAAAAATATCTAGGCCTAAATCAGCATAAGCTTTCATATTTTTCTAGTAGGCATGTGCCCATAGTTGGCCTTTAACAGGCCTAAACATAATTTGGGCCCTCAGTAAAAATAGGTCGTTTACAGGTGTAAATATCTCGAGCCCATAAAACATGAGCCTTTAATAGGTCGAAAGTGAGATTGGGCCCTGATTGTGCCAAATAACCCACTGGTCTTAGCAGGCCAAAATGGTGGCCCATTTACAATGCAGATCGTTCACAAGCCGAAATTCGGACGGGCCGTAAATGCGCTGACCTACTACAGGACCTTTAACAGGCCGAAAGTTTGGTTGGGCTTGATTAGTGTCATTTTTATATGGGCCGTTAATAGGCCTAATGTGACATTGGGCCACATATGGCCCATGGATTTCATCTGACGTTAACAGGACGAAAATCACAACAGGCTGAAAGTGGCCCAAATCTATAGTGGGCCTCTAACAGGCTGAATGTCAGACATGGCCGAATATGACCCAGATCCTTCACGGTCATTTATGGGCCAAAAGTTTCAATGGCCTGTAAACGGGCCCAAATGAAGCAGGACCTTTAATAGGCCGGAAATACACCGGGTCGTAATTCGGCCTAAATACTCAGTGGACTGTTAACGAGCCAGAAGTGACCATGGGCCGCGATGATGACAAGTTTAGGAGGGGCCGTTGACGGGCCGATTTGACACAAGCCATACGGGCCTTAACTGAGAATGTTGGGCCTTTAGCTGGGTCGGCCCATTATGGTCTGCAAAATCTTGTGGGCCTTTAGCTGGGCCGGCCCATTATGGTCCGCTAAATCTTGTGGGCCTTTAGTTAGGCCGGCCCATTTAAACTTTATGGGCCACTTTTGGGCCCATCCACGTGTCAACATATCATAGGAGCATCTCGGCCATTGAATGAGTGACACCTGTGCCAACGCGGAGCTGACACGTGGTTCCGTCGGCCAATGAGAATTTTACACGTGGAAAATGGGCATTGGTCGTGGCTGTTAGTGGGTTATCAGATCCAAAATCGGACCTGATAGCTTAATAGCGAGCCGTTATGGTGGATGCCACGTGTCGGTCACCCTTGACGAAAGCACTTCCATGACGCGACATTTATCGTCATGGAAGTGGACACTTCCGTGATGATAATTTTGGTAATGTCATGGAACACTTCTACGATAGCACATGTATGACTATCTTGATTCTGTCATAAAATCGTCATGGATGTACATGCATGACAAAAAATGTGACCTACTGTGACAAACACGTATCGTCACAGAAGTGTATTTTTTTGTAGTGATGTCATATCTTCCACACCAAGGCCGACATCAATGGAAGGTCCGTCAAGGTCATCATCGATGGAGGTAGTTGTAATAACTTGGCAATTGAAGAACTATGCTCCAAGCTCCAATTGGTCAAGATGAAGCACCCGCACCCATACAAGGTCCAATGGTTAAGCGATTCCGGCACTATCCAAGTCGAGCATAGGGTCAAAGTTTCCTTCAAGATAGGAGCATATGAAGACACTTTGGAGTGTGATGTCGTTCTGATGTCCGTTTGCCACCTCCTTGTTGGTCGACCATGGAAATCTGACCGAGGCAGTATCCACAACGGGTGTACCAATCACTATAGCTTCAAGCTGAAAGGAAAGGAGTACGTGCTACGACCTATGTCTCCAAGTCAAGTGAGCACCGACAAGCAAGCCACCCATCATGGAGAAAAGAGTGACAAAGCGACCCACCCAAAAGAGAGTGAGCGCCACAAGCCAAATTGAGTGCCTCCACAATGAGCGACAAGAAGAACTTAGTTCTATTTGCCACCAAAAATGAGATGAGAGAAGTGTGTGAGAACCCATCCAGTGTTATGCAGTATGTCCTTTTGTGCAAGGACGAGGCACCAAAAACTAACACCTCTCACGATCTACCTTTAGTGTTGTCTTCTCTTTTGCAGGAATTCCAAGACGTTTTCCCTAATGAGCTACCTTTGGGACTACCACCTCTACGAGGCATCGAGCACCGAATCGACCTCATCCCTGGAGCACCTCTACCTAACAAGGCTCCTTACCGTGTCAACCCTGAGGAAACCAAGGAGATCCAACGGCAAGAACCACAACTCATCGACAACGGTCATGTACGTGGAAGCTTGAACCCATGTGCCATTCCGATAATCCTTGTTCCAAAGAAAGATGGCACTTACCGCATGTGTTCTGATTGTCGTCCCATCAATGCTATCACCGTTAGATATCGTTACCCTATTCCACGCTTAGATGATATGCTTGATGAGATTAGTGGAGCCACCATCTTCTCTAAGATTGATCTTAAGAGTGGCTACTATCAAATATGCACCCAAGAAGGTGATGAATGGAAAATCGCATTTAAGACCAAATTTGGCTTATATGAATGGCTAGTTATGCCAATGGGTTTATCCGAAGCACCCGGTACTTTCATGCAAGTCATGCATTTTCTTCTTCGACCCTATATTGGTGTATTTGTTGTGGTCTACTTTGACGATATTCTTGTCTTTAGCAAATCCCTCAAAGATCTTGTCACCCATCTTAGAACTGTGTTGCAAACCCTTAGGAAAGAGTGCCTTTATGCTAATATGGACAAATGCCTTTTTGGTGTTGATAAGCTTGTTTTCTTGGGTTTCGTTGTGTCTTCTAAGGGTGTTCATGTAGATGAATCTAAGATCAATGCTATTAAAACTTGGTCCCAACCAACCAACTTGCAACAAGTGCATAGTTTTCTTGGTTTAGCCAGTTTTTATCGTAGATTTGTGAAGGATTTTAGCACCATTGCATTCTTTGAGTAAGAAAAGTGTGCCATTTGTTTGGGGACCATCCCAAGATACCGCATTTAATGAGCTCAAGAATTTGCTTACTCATGCTCTCATGCTTGCTTTACCCAACTTTGACAAACCTTTTGAAATTCATTGCGATGCTAGTGGTAATGGCATAGGAGGTGTGTTAATGCAAGAGAAGCGGCCCATAGAATACTTTAGTGAGAAACTTTCCGGAGTGCAACTCAATTATCCCATCTATGACAAAGAGCTTTATGCTTTAGTACGAGTTTTGCGTGAATGGGAACATTATCTCCGCCCTCATGAATTTATCATCCATACCGATCATGAAACGCTCAATTACCTAAAGGGTCAAACTAAGTTGAACAAGCGTCATGCTAAGTGGAGTGAATTCATTGAGTCTTTTCCTTGTGTCATAAAGTACATCAAAGGTAAGGAAAATGTTTTTGGTGGATGCTCTTTCCCGCATATGCATGCTTGTCACTAAACTTGAATTTAGTGTCATTGGCTTTGAGCACATAAAAGACTTGTATGTCCATGATCCTACTTTTGCTATTCCTTATGCCAAGTGTTTGACGCATACATCTTGGGAACGCTATCACATCAAGGATGCTTACCTTATGAGAGCTAACAAACTTTGCATTCCCGAGTCTTCTCTTCGTTTCCTCCTTTTGCAAGAGGCTCATGGAGGCGGACTAATGGGACACTTTGGACATGACAAGACATTTGCTACACTCTCCAAGAACTATTTTTGGCCCAAGATGTTACGCGACGTCTCACGCTTCACCAACCGATGCTCTACATGCCGCAAAGCTAAGTCAAAAGCTCAATCCCATGGTCTTTACATGCCCCTTCCTATTCCTTATCAACCTTGGGAAGACATTAGCATGAGCTTTATACTTGGTTTGCCTAGAACTCAAAATGGAAAGGATTCCGTGTTTGTTGTTGTGGACTGATTCTCTAAGATGGCTCATTTTATCCCATGCAACAAGATAGACGATGCTTCACATACTGCAAATCTTTTTTGTAGAGAAATCTTGCGCCTCCATGGAGTGCCAAAGACGATTGTCTCGGACCACGACGTCAAGTTCTTGAGTTACTTTTGGAAGACTCTATGCGCTAAGCTTGGAATCAAGCTCTTGTTCTCTTCGGCATTCCATCCTCAAACCGACGGCCAAACAGAGGTGATGAACCGAACACTCTCCACTCTACTACGCGTGTTGATAAAGAGGAACATCAAGGAGTGGGAGGAGTGCCTACCCATCGCTGAGTAAGCCTACAACCATGCAAGACATTCGACTACTGGCAAGTCCCCCTTCGAGGTTGTCTATGATTTCAACCCGTTGTCTCCATTGGACATTCTTCCTCTTCCACTACAAGAGCGCACCAACATGGACGCGAGTGCATGAGCAAGCTACCTCAAGAAGATGCATGAAGATACAAGGCACGCCATCGAGCGCCAAGTACAACAACTCGCGACCAAGCTCAACATCAACAAGTAACCCATGATATTCAACATTGGAGATCTTGTGTGGCTACACCTTTGGAAGGAATGCTTCCCCAATGGACGCAAGTCCAAACTTCTACCCCGAGCCGTTGGACCCCTCAAGGTGCTAGCACGCTACAACAACAACAACGCTTACAAGATCGATCTCCCAATCGACAAGTACAACATGAGCGACATCTTCAATGTCAAAGACCTCTCACCATACCATGGTGATGAAGCTTTCGATCTGAGGTCGGACCTTTCCCAAGAGGGAGGGAGATTATGCGGAGCATCCCATGATCATCCCCATGGACGTATCTACATTTCCTACGACACCACTTGGACCAATGACAAGAGCTCGAGCAAAGGCTATCGAAGATAAGGTGAACTCGCTCCTCTCCGAACTTCCACTTTCTACACATGAGACATGGCTACTACCTCAAGCGGAAACAATATGTGTGATCAGGTACTTGGAGGAAGGACACGGAGCAGCTACATCCAATGGACAAGACGGCGAGGACATCGAGCAAGAAGAAGAGCTATCGAAGAAGCTCCAGGGAGCGGATGTCCGCCAAGGACCGGACGTCTGGCGCCTGACGCTCCAGCCAGCGGACGTCTGACGTCTGAAGGCCCAGCAGACCCAGGTCCCAGCCGACAAAAGCTACAACAAGCGAACGTTCGGCCCCCTCCGGACGATCGGCAACACTGCCCAGCGAGCGAATGTCCGGCCCCTACCGGACGACTGACAATTCCACTCCCGAGTCGATTCTGCGGAGGACCGAAGCGACCGGACGACCAGCCACCTCCGGACGTCCGGTACCCCGTTTACAAAACGTAATTAGTGGAAGTCCAAGCCCTACCGGTCGTCAGGACCTCCGCGAGCGACCGGCGACCGGTAGAGACCGGACTTCCGCTACCTGTGTGCACGCAGCTTCGGGCCCGAGGCCCATGTACCCTGTCATTCCGCCCCCTTTTGCACTTACACTATAAATATACCTCCTCCTCCTCCTAGTTAGGGTTAGCAAAGGATTAGCTCATATTTGTGTGAGAGCTTTTCTCATCCACTTGGTTACTTCTCCTCGGAGCTCATGACCTCTTCGGAGAAGATCCCCCAAGCGGATTCAAGACCCCATCACGGGAAGACCCTTCAAGACCTCCTCACAGAAAAGACCTTTTGTATCGTCCTTTGTTGACTTTGAATCGTGTATCACTCTTTGTGTTTCGAGGATCTAGCATATGTGTGACCGGATCTTGTTGGTTTGAGTGATTCTCTCGTGTTTCCCCTCGTGATTTCTCCTTGTGTTCTTCGTAGGATCCCCTCCAACCGTGAAAGACCGGGCATCTAGGGTTCTACCCTACATCACCTTTTTTGCCTTTTATTCTCTGAACTTTTGTTGGCGTAAGATAGAACTGTCTCGCTCAACGGATGCACAGTATGGTAATTCGGTCCATCTACTCTCTGTTTAACTTTTTCCTTTTTTTTGGGCAGATTCAAGTACTTTTTGAAATATTCATATTTTCAAATATTAACACAAAAATTAACATATTATATATGAAAATTGTTTAAAAAATGTGTAGATTCCAAATATGCTATTATCTTGCATTTTAATAATTTCTAAAAAATAATACTTTCCTTTATACGGGTACTTTGAAAATGTCTATTATATATGTTTTCTACCCATTTAAATTGACTAGATTGGATACACTGACGCACTCACAAAATCTATTACTGTTTCAATAGGGGATGTACATTTCTACCCATTTAAAATTCCTAGCCAGCTTTGTTCCTTCTTGAAGAAAAAAACTAATAGCCATCTTTTGTTCTTTTTTCAAAGAAAAACTTACTAGCTAGCTCAGTGCTATATATGTACGTGTAGAAACATATGTCTACACATCGTTGTGTACAGTGGCTCGGCCATCGTCTTTGCATCCCTGCGCCCACCAATATGAAGCAGTTGATGGTCGGCTACAAATGACGTGGACTGAAAAGGAGCAATTTTGGATTCGCGGGGCAGGGGAGTTATAGCCTGGAGTTCGCATGAATCATGACACCAGGCGGCGATTGGAAGGGGAGGAGGTCTCGACCAGACTATCCCGATCTCACCTAACACAAACAAGCATGTTTTGCAGATTAATCTACTTGATGTTATTGTTAATACTATTTCTTTCCATTTTACTATTACATTTAGTGCATCACATCAGGTCCAAATTTATTAATAATGTTATTCCTTCAAAATTACCTTAAATTTCAGAAGGAACTAATAAGCTGAATTAAGTTGACTCGGGACCACATCTCATGTTCCAAATAGACATCCTAAAAAAACCATACCCTCAATCGATTCATTGTTCAACATGTTGTTCGTTCTTTTGAAGCTGGCAGTTCATGTCAAATGACCATTGGCTGTGATGTTAAAGTAGAGGGCGTGGACTTATATATAAAGGGTCATGAGAATGCTTACCACATTAGAGTCTTGTGTTATTGTTTGATCTCCCGTTGCAACGCACGGGCATGTTTGCTAATAATAATATAATAATAATAATAATAAAACAAATAGTGCTTCTGGTCGTTCGTAAAAAAAGTCGAAAGTTGCTATAAATTATCCACCATGCCATCCGTAAGTTATGAAAAAGATTCGATTTTATTTCAAGGTCGCCGTGGAGTACGTTCTTATACTGTGACGCCTCCAGGTTTCACAAACAATGAATAAAGCTTGGTTATTAAAAAAACATTGAAGTGGCCCAATGGTTTTGCACTCGATCTTCCACCCTCTACTCCCGGGTTCGATCCCAAGGTCTCCCACCCTTTTTTCGGGAGCCCCTAGCCGACGCTCGTGTGCGTCAGCAACCCAACGACAGAGAGTTAGCGTTCCTTACCACTTGAGCTGCTACGTCATTGCAATCAAGACGCTGCGTGATACTTAAGAACTACTCCCTCCGTTTTAAAATAGATGACCCAACTTTGTATTAACTTTGTATTAAAGCTAGGACAAAATTAAGTCATCTATTTTGAAACGGAGAGAGTATATGTACTGACTGATCCAAAAATAGAAAACTGACCATGGAACCTTTTTTGATATACGTTGAACATTTTCGTAATTTACGATGAACATTTCTCAAATACCCATTGAACCTTTTTTGTGATATATGTTGAACAATTTGAAATTACATATTTAACATTTTTGTGATATAACCTGAACAATTTAAAAATACACATTGAACATTTTTCTTCGGAGGGCAATTCCATACGGTGAACATTTTTGAAAAAATGAATATACGCGCTGAACAATTTTCAGATACGCACTGTACATTTGTAATATACAGTGAACAAAATTAAGAAACATAGTGAACATCTGTATATTTGTTGAAAAAACAAAACCAAAAGAGGAAAATAGGACAAAACCAAAAACCAGAAGAGAAACAGGGGAATACCAAACTAGAAGAAACGTAAACAAAATTAGAAGAAGAAAACGGAACAAAACCAGAAGAAAAAAACAAGAGAGACAACCAAACGTGGAAGAAAAAAACTAACGAAAGAAACATCAGTGAACGAAAAAAAAAGCACACGAACCCCGTAGTGGGCCGGCCCAACATGCACGCGAACGAAACAGCTGCGAGCGTTTCCCCGACAGCTTGCTGCCCGCGCGCGTCAAATAGGAATTGCCCCCTTTTTTCGCCTTTTCTCCCCTCGCCACAAGAGCTCCTGGGCCTGCCCATGCGCGTGTGATGCCCTTTTTTTTCAATTTCGTTTTTTGCTTTTTCTGTTTTTATTTATTTTTTATTTTTTCTTCTTTAAATTACTTCGGGATTTTGAAAAATTCCAAATTCCAAAAAGATGCAACTTATGGAAATAAATTGAAAAATCATATTATGTTCAGGCCTCCCACCCTTTTTTCGCCTTTTCTCCCCTCGCCACAAGAGCTCCTGGGCCGGCCCATGCGCGGCGCGTGATACCCTTTTCTTTCAATTTCGTTTTTGCTTTTTTCTGTTCTCATTTATTTTTTATTTTTCCTTCTTTAAATTACTTCGGGATTTTGAAAAATTTCAAATTTCAAAAAGTTGCAACTTATGGAAATAAATTGAAAAATCATAATATGTTCGCGAATTAAAAAAAAAATACTCGGGACACCGTAAAATGTTCGTGATTCTAGAAAACTGACCGCATATTATAAAAGAATTATTATTTCGAAAAAATATCGTGAAATAAAAATGTTCATGATTTTTAGTGTATTCCAACCATATCCGGGAATTTTAAGAAAAATGTCCATGAAATTTGAGAAATACCATCTTGAATGATTTGGAAAATAGTGGTTTCGGAATAATGATGTTCATGATTTTGAAAAAAAAATGATCGTGTATTCAAAACATTTTCATGAATCTGAAAACTGTCCATGAAATTTTTAAAGATGTTCACAAAAATTCAAAAGCATATTGCGAATTTCAAATTTTGTTCCCCAATTTTTTAAAAGCTCATTGATTTAAAAAATGTTTGTTGACTCAAAAACTATTCATGAATCCAAAAAATGTTCATGCGTTTCAAAAAATGTCGTCTCAACATAACAAATGTTCGTAGTACGCGTTCATGAAGTCTTTTATGTCTAGGATTTGATTAGTTTTTGGAAAGTCTTTATATGTCTAGGCGTTGGTAGTAGTTCGTGCTCGATGAATTTGTTTTTGGAGTTTTAAACATTCCCTTGCGTGGCACATTGGCAAGTGCGGCATGCAGTGGGAAGCTCATAGCCTTGGGGTTTACCACGTCGAATGCATTGTGATCATGTGGACATTGCTGCCATCATCGACGAGGGTGGGAAGAAAGATAAATGGCAACATGGTGGGCCACCATGTTAAAACAAAGGATGCTCATATGTCATGTTATTGAGCCATACTTATTTGGGTAGGGTGTATTATTTTTGTCTCCCGTTGCAACTCACAGGCATATTTGCTAGTCAACTCTAAAAATTACATCCTATTCCGCCTGTCCCAAAATAAGTGTCTCAACTTTATACTAACTTTGTAAGTGTCTCTCTCTTCAAAGGATCAGATATATTAGGTGATTTCACCATAAGTACAAAGCATGTCAAACATAATAAAAATTATATCGAGATTTCGAGACCATCAAATCGAACAATCACCACTGTCACCAAAACGAGCCATTGTCGCCGCTGCCCTACCGAAGCCAGCTTGACCTTGTCAATGACAATCGATAAATATTCACGCACGTGCCCCTAAGAACCAGCGTCCTGAAGCCGCGGTCTTCGTCGTTGAACCCTTGCATAGATCTGAAGCATCTGACACCAAATCTTGCCACATGACGAGAAACCCTAACATCACCGCCCCAAGGAGACCGCAGGAACACCGAAGCCCTGTCTACTACGTCCAGACGGACAAATGTGAGGAGGATCGGACCCCGAAAGACAAAGTGCATGCGCACACTGTAGAATAGGGATTAAACTTGACCAATCTAGTAACTCAATTGGGCATGATTCCATCAGAATTGCAACAAAAACCTCAATAATAATGAACTAAAGTTTTTTCTCGAATATGCATGAGTGTGCATATCATATATTCAAAAAAGGGGGAGGTCGAGAGCTGTTCAAATCCACCACCAGCCGCAACATCCACCTAGCCAAATCAATGAAGAAGTCTAGATCACCCTGTAGTAGCCCAGCCGCTCTCCAATTCTCCCCTTCTCGATCAATATTCCTTAGAGTCATTTGGAGCGGCATAGTAGTTGCACCGAAGACCATGTCGTTTATGTGCTACCAAAGCTCCCATAATCCAAGCGTGATGATCAACCTTAGCTCTTGTAATGAACTTAAAGCTAAGGGGCAATGTTACGGTGTTTCCACCATGTGTGAGAATTTTAACCTAGGTGTTCGTGCATTTCATTCAAATAAGTATATCCCGATAGCCAAGCTTATATTGCATGTAATGCATAATGAAGTAAAGTATGTGTTGGAACTTGGAACACCTTGTGAAGATAAGACCAATTGACCGAATAGAAGGCCTTCAAGATATCAATTTGAGTAATATGTTTAGCGTGGTTGTGCGATGAAGATCTTCTGTCAGGTTCTACACATACACGAAGTTGTTGTGGATGCATCTCTTTTGCATGAATACACTATAGCACATGAAGACTAATGTGGGAAGGATGGGACAGAAGGTTGGCAATTAGCTTGGAGAAAATCTTAGAGATGTTGTGGATCAAGCTAATTAGGCGATAATCTCCAACCTAGGAGGCGTCCACCTTCGCAGGGAGAAGGATGACATTGGCCGTGTTAATGAGGTTAGAGCAATCCATCCCGGGGTAGGCAAATTGCGGGATTGTAGCTACAACATCAGCCTTGATGGTGTCCCAACATAATTTAAAGAAGCTCCCATGAATTTGTCAAGTCCAGACGACTTGACCAAAGACAAGGAGAATACTGCCTCATTAACCTCATTCTAGGTGAATGGGGTGTCGAGGTGTGACATGCCATGATGGTTGGTGTCGAGGTTCTCTTGGTGCAAAACTTTTTGTTGTCGCATGTTCTTGGCAAACATGGACATCCCGACACGATGACCTTGAACCTGAATCTCGATAGTCAGGCCAAACTAGGGTTACTGTTTTGGCCTGAATCAAAAGCCTGGAAAGACTCGAAATACCTTTAAAATATGGTCCTAGCAGGAGGCTTACAATACCATCTTTACATACCATGTAAATAATTAAAAAATATGTAATACAAAAGGACATTCTTTAATTGTTTTGGGCCGAGTTGTTCAAGCTCGGGCTTGGTTTTTTGGGGTCGAGCTTTTTAAAGCCCAGCCCAAAAAATGATCGGCCTAAGAAATACCCAGCTATGCTGCTGACAAAAGATGCAATAGTTTGGCTTAAAAATATATGTTTTGGAACAAGCATGAAAAAATAAACATTGTTATGTGAACAAACACTTAAAAAAAATCAAATTCACGTTCATAAGCACGTGTCTCATTAAAATCATAAGGATGATAGTACAAGCCACGTACACATCGACCCGACAAAACTAGAAAGATCGCACAATGCTAGCCTTTGCATAGAAGAACACCAGCCAAGGAAGGAAATTACAACTAAGACCGAAGAATCCTCTGAGCTTGACACCAATGTCCATCACATGCCTCTAGCGCCACCGCAGGAGCCACCAAAGAAAAAATAGACAAATCAGCTTCCCATCCGAGCTCGATGCGGCTCCATCGCTGATATGCAGTTTTGCGGGCCTTCAAGGAGGCTCGCCAAAGGCAAAACCATTACCGTTGAATGGATCAGACCAGGCAACACCCCGAACACACCATCGAACTTCAGATCTGGCACCCCCACACGACTAAGACATCGGGGAAGGAAACCATACCTACCATCCGCAAACCATGAACCTAGCACACGATCCACCATCTTTCAGATGTCGTCGATGCAGACCACAATCTCCATCTACTCCTGGACTACCTCCCAAGCTCTACGCTAACGCTGGAGCAAATACCGTTGCAACGGCGGAGTCCGAGGATATAGGTCCACCATGAGGATGTCATTGCCGCCACATCATCCTTGTTTGAAAAGACTGGTTTCCAAATCCACCTCCAACCATAGGACCGATCGCCTCGTTGGGGAAAGATCTGAAGAACCTTTATTCAGCGCCGCCATCGTCGCCCCCGAAGCAAGACGATGAACAACCTAAAAACCTAGTGAAGATCTAAAAATATTCACACGCGTGGATCTGACGACCCCCCTCACCACTAACAATCGAGGTCATGAGCGGAGGGGAGCCGTCGGAGAACAGCGGCGGAAGGAGACGGCCTGGATGCTGACACAAGATCGCCTCTTCTTTCTTTCTTGTGTACGTTTGCTTGATCATTATCCAATGCGTACGATTGAAAATTATCGTCCTACCTACAAGATTGATGAAGTGCGCTGACTCGCGCCACACATGCCAAGAAATCTGCTAGCCTCACCAAGACACCCGCCGGCTAGCTGGGAGCAGCAACCGGTCTAGCAGATCATCAGCATGCACTACATGCGCACGCTGTAAAATCCGTCGCCGCCTTCTTCCGCAGTCCCATTTTTAGGAGAAATTGATCTTGCTAGATCCTTTTTTCATCGACGCCACCACGATGCCGTGCAGAGCCAGCCTCCTGCGCGCCCATCAAACGGTATCCAGCGTCGAGACCTTGCTACACCTTGCCGTCAAGACTTGTCATCGTCGATACTGTAGATGGCACACTGCTCCACCTTGGCCACCACACGAGAAGCATACACAGACCTGCATCCAGCCATCAAGCCAAACAGTTGTCCCTCCGACCGATGTACAACCCAAAGATGATGCCCACATGAGGGTGACTATGCAGGAACATCGCCAACATTAGGGTTTCCACCGGGACACACGGGGAATGCAAATTGCCCCACAATGCCTCCAACGAGGTAACGACGCCTGCGGGCGCTGCCGTTGACGGCTCTGGCCGAGGCTGAACGAAACTTTCGCTGGCAAATTCGCGCCCATCCCTGGATGGACCACCAGATCGATCTCCTTCGTCATCCAGCACGCCCATGGGTGATGTCTGCCGCCGGGAAACTGCACGACTGGAGACGCACCATGGACCGGAACCGTTGCCCCGCCTGGGTGAGCTATCCACAGCTGAGGGCCCCTCACCGTTGCACCACCAACGCTGGACGATGCACACGTTCAGGACACCCATGCGGACCTCCACCGAACTGCATCCTGGAGCCGCGACGGAGGAAGCCCCCCTCCCCCGGCCGCCATCATCCCTTGTTTGGGCTTTGCCCCGCTGAGCTCCTGCAGCGACGAGGAGAGAGTCTATGGCAGCTCGAAGCCTAGATTGGATCGGGAGGGAGGGGGTCGAGGAGAGAGACAGAGGAGGGAGGCTGCTATATTTTTCTCTATAATAATAATAATAATAAGATACTATTCATGCGAGAGGTCCAAATGGCGTCTGTGGCGTCCGTAAATGGGCCGGCCCATCTAGGCGCCAGTTGATGATTTTTTTTTCAAAATTCTGTGAACTTTTTTGAATATTGATGAACTTTTTAAAAATTTCAAAAAAAAATTCAGATTGATAAACTTTTTTGAATATTGATGAACTTTTTCAAAATTTAATGAACATTTGTCTTGAAAATGGATGAACTTTTTTTTGATTTATGAACTTTTTTTTCAGTTCCATGAACTTCTTCTAAAAATACATGAACTTTTTTTCAATTTCTATGAACTTTTTTCAAGTTTACTTAACTTTTGCTAAATTGGATGAACTTTTTTTCAATTTAAATGAACTTTTTACAAATTGATGAACTTTTTTCAAAACTGATGAACCTTTTTTAAAGATATGAACGTATTTTTTTCAAATGGATGAAACTTTTTCTTTAAATCTGTAAATCTTTCTTGATTTCATATTTTTATTTTCGTAACTATTTTTTTTAAAAAAAACTGGGGGCAGCATGCTAGTGGCCGGCCCATGCTAGCTGCGCTGCAGGCGTCGGATCGTTAACGGGTGCCTGCAGCGCTGTATAGGAGCTCCCTCGAGCTCGAGGTCGGGTGATCCAGTCATTCCAAGTCCCTGGGTCGGGCATGTGTAAAAAAAAATCCCAGGTCGTGCTGTCAAACAGGATGGAAAAAGAAAAATAATACCGATTTCCTTAGTTACTGACTAGGGTGGAGATGGGGGGATCGAACCCCGTGCCTCTCGCATGCAAAGGGAGCGCTCTACCATTTGAGCTACATCCCCTCTGAATATTTTACATGACTTACCTTTTCGTTCCATTTGTTAGCGCGTAAGTTGAACCATCATTATCTACGAACTGATCGGAATTTTTCTTTGTCCTCGCTCGTTTCCGTGCAAGATAATCTCACGCGCTCCATCATAATCTAACGACCAATCTCTTTTCTCCCTACTTCTTCTTATCCATGAGCGGTGGACCTACATATTATAGGTCTAGGAAGTTACATTTGAGCAACTGGACAAGAGTTATCATATTGATCCGATCGCTATAAGAACTGTCAATTTGAAGATTTTAGCAAAAAAATCTTGATTGGTCATTCCGATCGTCATAATTCATGGAGGCCGCTCCAAATCAAGCCCGTGGGCCTCCATGTTTGAACATCTTCAATAGATGATGCAAAATATGATAGCTGCCCTAAAACAGTGCTCAAGCAGATGCCTTATCCCAATATGGTACTGCAATAGTTTTGGGTAGACGCATATTTGGCCGCTCGTGCTGCAAACATACGGCAGCCGCGTCGCTGTCGCAATACTAAAAACCATACCAACCACCACATTGAAATTTCCTTCTGCCGAACCCGTCTCCTCCCCTTCCCACCACCATCCGGCCGATCCCGCCACTCTGGACGATCGCTACAGCCCTGCGACCGCGCAGATTAAGGACCTGCTGCCGTTCCGATTTCAGCCGATTTCGCCAGTCACCGCCCCTCCACCACCAGTAATAGCCGCATCAGCAACTGATGATCGTTGAGGCCGACTAGTACCCGTTGCAGTGTCGCTGCTAACCATATGACAATCACGACCGAGCCGAGCCACTGCTCCTTCATAGCTCTTGGACGGCGCGGCAACGGTGGTTGTTGCGACAACCTTGACCTCCCTGACATCAACGACGTCATCCCAAGGCCATTCCTACCAAGCGCAACGACCACCTCGACCCCAACGAGCGGCCGACTAGAATCTTCCTTCATGCACTCTAGCTGTTTGAGGAAAAGTGATGCGGAGCATCCTATGGACATCACCATGTCAAGAGTCCATTCGGCGAGTGACACGTGCGACATCTACTTCAGATACACAAAGGTGAATCATCTCCTTTACACGTGCTCGCTTGACCCCTTCGAGGATGGTATACTACTTGACACTTCTCCCATGTGCATGCATAGGTATTGTCGGAGCTTCACAGACGAGGAGGAGGCGTGCAGGCACCAAGGAACAACTACACCATCCGCGAGGGAAGCATGGAAGCGACGACGGAAGAGGAACCGGGGAAGGTTCCCAGGTCCCAGACATCCGGCCCCTGGAGATGTCAATAACAGCAGCAGCCCAGCAACCGAAGTGCTACAGGGCCCGGACATCCGGCCCAACGCGAGCCGCCAGACATCCGTCCCTAGCCCGGAAATCCGGCATCCTTCACAGAACGTATCTACGCCAGCCCGGAAATCCGACACCCCAGTGTAACGCCCCGAATCCGGTGCGCTAGGTGTCTTCCAGTTATTTGTCGTTGTTGCATTTCATTTGCTTGCATGTTGCATTTTGCCATGTCATCATCTGCATTTCATCTGCATGTTTTTTAAAACTTGCATCCGTTCGAGTTCCCCCAGTTCTCTCCATTGTCCGTTCTGAGCCCAACCACATCCGCACACGCCCGTCGCCTCTCTCTGACCTTGTTTTGTGAGCGGGATAAAAACATTCTCGGAATGGGCCGAGATTTGCCGAGTGGCCTTGGTATATCACCGGTAGATCGTCCGTCAAATTTCGTTCCATTTGGAGGTCGTTTGATGCCCCAACGGTTAACCGAGTTAACCAAAACCCCCTTTTCTCTTGCAGCCCAGGACCCCTTCACATAGCCCACCTAGCCCATCTAAACCCCCTCCATGCTCTCCGCCGTCCGATCACGATCGTGTGGGCAAAAACCGCACCCCATTTGGACTCTCCTAGCCCCCTCTCTCTCTCTCTATATATATGTGTGTGCCTCCCCCGAAATTTGCAGTCCAAACCCTAGCCTCCTTCCACCTCGCACCACCGGACAAATCATCCCGCGCCAGACATGTCCGCCGTCCACGTCGCCTCGGCCAACTGCAGGCTGCCACGTCACCTCGCCGCCACTCTCCTCCAACCACGCACAGCCACGTCAGCTCCTCCGCCGCCAGCCAGCTGCCTCCACCGCGCCGGACCCGCGGGGCCTAGATCCGACCCGCCCCGGCCCAGATCCCCGCCGCCGCCGGGCCGAGCGCCCGCGCTCCTCCACCCCGAGTGCCCATGCGCCTCCGCCCCTGACCGCGCCGCCGCCTTCGCC
>NC_057807.1:266867276-266874245 GCF_018294505.1 Triticum aestivum | reverse complement strand
CCTCCCGCCGCGGTGCTCCATCGCCGGATCCGCGCCGCCCTCGCCTCCTCCGTCGGATCCCGCATCTCCCGCGCCTCCCCGTCATCGCCGGAGCACCGCCGGAGCTCGCCGGAGTTCCTCTCTGGTCGGATCCGGAGAAGATGGATGAGATCCACCCATCCCCGCTTCCAAACACCTCGCCGCGTCCCGGATATCCTCGTCCCGCACCGCTCCATCCCGTTGACTTTTGCGAGGTGATTTTCTACCAAGTCACCGGATCTGCAACTTTATCATGCCATGTTAATTGCATCATAACTTCTCGCATGTAGCTCCATTTAGTTCATATTATATATCAAAATGTTCATTGTGAGATACTGTTCTTTTCATTCCATTGTGTCATGCTAGTTTGAGTTCATCTTGATGCCCTAATCATCATTGCAAGAGTGTTATATCATGTTAACCTGCTGAGACTATTATAACTTGCTGTTTTGTCATTTTTGTTGCACTTTGGGTGTGCATCTTTTGAGGATGATGTCTACATGATTTAGGAGCATATTAATGCCATCTTTAAAGTGGTGCAATCCATGTATTTTTGTAAGTCTTGTAGTGACTGCATCAAGCTCGTAAAGTAGGGTATTTGTTGTTACTGTTTTGCTAGGCTGAAACTGCTTTATCATGTTGCTATGTTTGATTGATGCTACCATCCATTATATGCATAATCTGGAGATGTTCACTAAGGATGTTTTGTTATATATGTTATGCTCTATCGATCCATGCCTTTGTTTGTATTTATAGCCTGCTGTATCTTGTTGATATCATGCTCCAAAGTTGCTAAATAATGTTGCTGTCAGCCTGTTAACATTAAGTTCAGTTTTGCCATGAGTTTTGCTAGTGATCCATGCATCCTATGACTATGCTATTGCCATGTTTAGCTCCATAAATGTGTCTTATTACTGTTAGTCACCTTGCCATGCCATGTATTGCTCTGTGGTGAGTTGTACAAGCTCACTAACATGCCAACTT
Source organism: Triticum aestivum (assembly GCF_018294505.1). Taxonomy (NCBI): domain Eukaryota; kingdom Viridiplantae; phylum Streptophyta; class Magnoliopsida; order Poales; family Poaceae; genus Triticum; species Triticum aestivum. The sequence goes on along the minus strand of NC_057807.1, from coordinate 266,873,243 downwards.
ATCGTTGATCCTGCCATGTACTGTTATTTTCACTGTCTGAAACCTGTCATATTACTTGCCATGTTTGCATGGACTCTACCATGTTTTTTGTTCATCTTTGGAGTAAGTTTAGTAAGTAAGTGTTGTTAATGATTTTAGTACTAGCATTCCATGCTTAATGTTGCCATGATAGCTTGCTGTAACTTGTAGTTTGATAGCTCTAAACATTGCAATCTGATGTTAATTCTGTAATGTCCAGTGAATTTCTGCTAAAGTGTGTGAAACTGTTATTATTTGCAATCTTGACATGCTTTTTGAGCATGTTCTAGTGGTTTCTAGAGATAGCTCAGTGTTCATGTTTTGTTAAGCTTCATTTGGACATCATGCCCATGCCTTCTGTTTTCATGTTGGGGGTGCTATAGCATATTTCATGATGCTTGCAAGATGCCTAGTTGCTGTTTTGGACAGATTGTTGTTATATCTTGTTTGGAGTGTATGTGTTGCACCGTTGCTCCATTTGGAGTGTGCTCTATATGAAACTTGCTTAGTTTTACATGTAGCTTCATATTACCTTGTTGTATTCATGTTTTGAGTGTGTTTGCTAGATGTTTGTATGCCTTTTGCATCAATGCCATGGTTAACTTGTTTTGCTCATATCTTCTAGGCCGTAGCTTCAAACTAAATGAACTTTATATGTAATTTGACTAGAATTTCATGTAGATCATCTTGGTCCCTTTTAACTTGCTGTTAAACAACTTGAACATAAGGTTTATTTAGATCTGGACCAATTTCAAAATTTGCATATGAGGACTTACCAGATTTCTTATATGTTGTTTCCGGCCTCATTTAAACTTTCTTTGATGTGTTGCTCTTGTATGCATCATCTCTTGCCATGAGTACCTGCATGTAGCCTTTTCATGCATCATGCTTGGTTGTGCATCTTGTCATGTTTATGTGTTGCGTGTTTACCATGTGGTTTGCTCCTTTCCGGTTGTGCCTCTTCTCGATAGTTCTTGTTCCGTTGCGACCGTGATGATTCGTTCGACTATGCTTGGTCCATCTTCGTCCGTTCGTCTTCTTCATGGACTCGTTCTTCTTCCTTGTGGGATTTCAGGCAAGATGATCGCTACCCTGGATCTCTCTACTATCATTGCTATGCTAGTTGCTTTGTTCTATCGCTATGCTGCGCTACCTATCACTTGTTCTTCAAGCCTCCCAAATTGCCATGTCAGCCTCTAACCTTTTCACTCTTCCTAGCAAACCGTTGTTTGGCTAAGTTACCGCTTTTGCTCAGACCCTCTTATAGCATTGCTAGTTGCAGGTGAAGATGAAGATTGCCCCATGTTGGAACATGATTATGTTGGGATATTACAATATCTCTTATTTAATTAATGCATCTATATACTTGGTAAAGAGTGGAAGGCTCGGCCTTATGCATGGTGTTTTGTTCCACTCTTGCCGCCCTGGTTTCTGTCATACCGGTGTTATGTTCCTTGATTTTGCGTTCCTTGCGCGGTTGGGTGTTATGGGAACCCCTTGACAGTTCGCCTTGAATAAAACTCCTCCAGCAAGGCCCAACCTTGATTTTACAATTTGCCTCACCTAAGCCTTTTTCCCTTGGGTTTCCGGAGCCCGAGGGTCATATTATTTTACCCCCCCTAAGCCAGTGCTCGTCGTGAGTGTTGGTCCAACCTGTCAGCCGCCGGTGGCCATCAGGGGCAACTCTGGGCTGGCCTACCGAAAGTTTTGACAATCCGGTGTGCCCTGAGAACGAGATATGTGCAGCTCCTATCAGGATTTGTCGGCACATTCGGGCGGCTTTGCTGGTCTTGTTTTACCATTGTCGAAATGTCTTGTAACTGGGATTCCGAGTCTGATCGGGTCTTCCTCGGAGAAGGAATATCCTTCGTTGACAGTGAGAGCTTGTGATGGGCTAAGTTGGGACACCCCTGCAGGGTATAAACTTTCGAAAGCCGTGCCTACGGTTATGTGGCAGATGGGAATTTGTTAATGTCCGGTTGTAGAGAACTTGACACCAGATTCAAACTAAAACGCATCAACCGCGTGTGTAGCCATGACGGTCTCTTTTCGGCGGAGTCCGAGAAGTGAACACGGTTTTGGGTTATGTATGAACGTAAGTAGTTTCAGGATCACTTCTTGATCACTTCTAGCTTATCGACCGTTCCGTTTGTGTCTCTTCTCGCTCTTATTTGCGTATGTTAACCACCATATATGCTTAGTCGCTGCTGCAACCTCACCACTCATCCTTTCCATAACCTTTAAGCTTTGCTAGTCTTGATACCCATGGTAATGGGATTGCTGAGTCCTCGTGGCTCACAGATTACTACAACAACACTTGCAGGTGCAGGTTATGCGATGATCATGATGCGAGAGCTATGTTTGCTTGTTTTGGAGTTCTTCTTCTGCTTCTTCTTTGATCAAGGGATAGTTTCCAGGTCGGCAGCCTGGGCTAGCAGGGTGGATGTCGTTTGAGTTTCTGTTTGTGTTTCATCCGTAGTCGGATGATGCTCTTGTGTATGATGTTGTTGAATTCGTGTGGCATTGTATGCCTCTTGTATGTATCCCTAATTATTATGTAATGGTACAATGTAATGATATCCACCTTGCAAAAGCATCTCCAATATGCGCTTCTATCCTTGGTGGGACCTTCGAGTTCTTTAGGATAGGGTCGCATATTGGGCGTGACAAGTTGGTATCAGAGCCTCAACCGACCATAGGAGCCCCCTTGATTGATCGTGTAGTTGGCCGTTGTCGAGTCTAGAAGAAACTATTTCAGAGTCTAGTTATATCGGAGAGTAGGAATTCTTTTTACTCCTCAGCCCCTTCGTCGCTCTGGTGAGGAATCTTGACGTAGGTGTTTTGACTTACTCCTCTTCCCCTTCAAACTTTCTTTAGGATCACACAGTTGGTTTTCCGATCGTTGGTTCTCAACTCTTTGCATCCGGTGCATTTCTCGTCAAGACGATTCGACCCTCTTTGTTTTTGCATGTTCAATCCTCAGTTGCTTTCTTTTCCCACCCGCCCACCTTTTTCCTTCTCAGAGCCGGAGTCCCTAATCGAGTATCCATCCTACTCGTGTGAAGTCTTTGCATTCTTTCCTGAATAATTTTCAATCGGTGTCTTCTCTTCAACTTATTCATTGATTTCCCCTTCCAAGTTGCCTTTGTTTTTTCCCGCCCTCCCACCCTCTTCTTCCCGGAGCCTGAGTCTCTTTCGAGCATCAATTTTCATTCGTACGGAGCCTCTTCAGTCTTTCCTCAATCATTTCAACCGGTGAACTCTCGTCTCGTTTGACATTCTTCATCTCTTTTTCTTCTCCTGTGGACTCAATTCAAGTTTTCGGGTTGATCATATTATTTTCCTTCGATCAAGTGTTTCCCCTGCTCGTTCGCCTCTTGCCAGTTTATCCTTCCGGAGTGCTCAAGACATCTCAGGAGATCCGTCTGTGTTCCAATTAATCGAGGTTGTCACCTCATTCAAATATTTCAATTGTTCTGGTGCATCATATATCTCTGCAACAATCCTTTTCAATGGTGTTTTATTTTAGTGGGCCCTAACCCACAGGTCTTTTCCCAGGATCTTACCTGTCTCTTCTAATTATTCCGGAGCTATTCCAAATTCTTTTCGGAGTTTGACGTAAGAATGAATTTCATCAGTTAGATGCTTTTCCAAGATCGATTTCAAATCATTTCATTGTTGGCTCAACTTCTTTGCTTTCCATTCTATTGGAGTATCTCAGTAATTTTGTTGGTGTTTCCCGTCGTCATTGAAGATAGAAGAAGAGTTTTCCTCTAAATCTTGCCCGTTCTCTCAAAGATTCGTGGTTCTAGCTTCGTATTATCCTCCCGAATTATTCCATTTGTCAGATATTTTTTTCTTAACCATCCGGAGTATTTTAGGAGTTGATTTCTGTTTCGTTTCACCGGATGCCATCATTCCAGCTATCGTTCTATATTTACCCCGGCGCATCTGTCAAGTATTCTTTAATCAGCTTGTTATCTCTTCGTTCTTTTGCAACTAAATTCCCTCAAGCATATTTGTTCTCTTATTCTTCCCAGTGATTCATTCTCTTCCATCAATCATTTTTGAATTCTTATGGCGTTTCCTTCATATTCTTTTCCTTTGTTACCATATCAATCCATTCGTTCTTTCCAATCCTACCGATGGTTCATGAAGACTTTCTCAAGTTTTGTGCCACATTCCCCTTAATCCTTTTTCAACAAGAATAATTAGCATGCAAAATCCGTTGCTTGTCATCAATTTAATTTGGTGAGGATAAACATAACGTAATTCTTATTCCATCATCGGAGTTTGTTCGTGATGAATAAATTCTAGTTCCAAGCATTTTCATCTTTTCTTTTCCGGAGTTCAAATTTCCTCGGCCATTTCGTCGGAACCTCCATCTAAATCACCGCAAGGCTTGAATCTTTATTCTTTCATCCTTCATTTCTATCTCATCATCCTTTTGTCACCGGAGTTCTTCATGGTGGTTCTTCATGATTTAATTAATTCTTCAAGAGTTCATCAAGATTCTTGTTGGAAGAGTTCAAGTATCTTTTCTTCTCGCGTCTCGAAGTGCAAATAATTCTTCCTTTTCTTCTGAAGTGGAGTTTTGCATTTCTTCATTCTTCTCAGCTATTCAGACTTTTGGTTGTGGTATAATTTCACCTCAAGTTTTGAGTTGTTTTGATAAGTCCACAACAAGCTTATTCTTTCATTGTTGATTTTCTCAACAACTCCGTTCAACCCATCCTTCTAAGTTCTTTTCATTCCATTCTTTCAATTCTTCCGGAGGCATTGCGTTGTTCATATCATCAAGTTCCATCCCATCTTGTGAAGTTCATGTTCTATTCCTTCCATTTTCAGTCGGAGTGCTGCCTAAATTCTTCCATTCTTATTCCTTTCCTATCTTGTTCTAACCGGAGTGGTTTCAGAATCTATCTTTTTCTTGAGCTTTTCATTCTCTTCATATTCACCGTTCATCTTTTCTACCCGAGTGCTCTCGTCCTTGTTCATCTTTTCTCATGTGTTCTTACTTCACCTCATCCTCTTTCTCTTCCGTCTCGTTCCTAAGATCTCGGGACGAGATCTCTTGTTAGTGGAGGAGAGTTGTAATGCCCTGAATCCGATGCGCCAGGTGTCTTCCAGTTATTCGTCGTTGTTGCCATGTCATTTGCTTGTGTGTTGCATTTTGCCATGTCATCATCTGCATTTCATCTGCATGTTTTTTAAAACTTGCATCCGTTTGGGTTCCCCCGGTTCTCTCCGTTGTCCGTTCTGAGCCCAACCACATTCGCACGCGCCCGTTGCCCCTCTCTGACCTTGTTTCGTGAGCGGGATAAAAACGTTCTCGGAATGGGCCAAAATTTGCCGAGTGGCCTTGGTATATCACCGGTAGACCGCCCGTCAAATTTCGTTCCATTTGGAGGTCGTTTGATGCCCCAATAGTTAACTGAGTTAACCGAAACCCCCTTTTCTCTTGCAGCCCAGCACCCCTTCACAGAGCCCACCTAGCCCATCTAAACGCCCTCTATGCTCTCCGCCGTTCGATCACGATCGTGTGGGCGAAAACCGCACCCCATTTGGACTCTCCTAGCTCCCTCTACCTATATATATGTGTGCCCCCCTCGAAATTCGCAGTCCATACCCTAGCCTCCTTCCACCTCGCGCCGCCGGACAAATCATCCCGCGCCGGACATGTCTGCCGTCCACGTCACCCCGGCTAACCGCAGGCCGCCATGTCACCCCGCCGCCACTCTTCTCCAACCACGCACCGCCACGTCAGCTCCTCCACCGCCAGCCAGCCGCCTCCACCGCGTCGGACCCGCGGGGCCCAGATCCAGCCCGCCCGGGCCCGGATCCCTGCTGCCGCCGGGCCGAGTGCCCGCGCTCCTCTGCCCCGAGGCCCGTGCACCTCCGCCCCTAACCGCGCCGTCGCCCGCCGCCGCCTTTGCCAAACCCCACGGC
>NC_057807.1:266843009-266866805 GCF_018294505.1 Triticum aestivum | reverse complement strand
CCTCCAGCGCCAACCGCGCCTCCCGCCGCGGCGCCCCATCGCCGGATCCGCGCCGCCCCTCGCCTCCTCCGCCGGATCCCGCGTCCCCCGTGCCTCCCCGTCGTCGCCGGAGCACCGCCGGAGCTCGTCGGAGTTCCTCTCCGGTCGGATCCGGAGAAGATGGATGAGATCCACCCATCCCCGCTTCCAAATGCCTCGCCGCGTCCCGAATATCCTCATCCCGCACCGCTCCGTCCCGTTGACTTTCGCGAGGTGATTTTCTACCAAGTCCCCGGATATGCAACTTTATCATGCCATGTTCATTGCATCATAACTTCTCACATGTAGCTCCGTTTAGTTCATATTATATATCAAAGTGTTCACTGTGAGATGCTCTTCTTTTCATTCCATTGTGGCATGCTTTTTTGAGTTCATCTTGATTCCCTAATAATTGTTGCAAGAGTGCTATATGATGTTAACATGTTGAGACTATTATAACTTGTTGTTTTGTCATTTTCGTTGCATTTTGGGTGTGCATCTTTTGAGGATGATGTCTACACGTTTTAGGAGCATATTCATGCCATATTTACAGCGGAGCAATCCATGTATTTTTGTGAGTCTTTTAGTGAGTGCGTCAAGCTCGTGAAGTAGGGTACTTGTTGTTACTGTTTTGCTAGGCTGAAACTGCTTTATCAGGATGCTATGTTTGATTGATGCTACCATCCTTTATATGCATAATCTGGAGATGTTCACTAAGGATGTTTTGTTATACATGTTATGCTCTATCCATCCATGCCCTTGTTTGCATTTATAGTCTGCTGTATCTTGTTGATATTATGCTCCAAAATTGCTAAATAATGTTGCTCTCAGCCTGTTAACATTAATTTCAGTTTTGCCATGAGTTTTGCTAGTGATCCATGCACCCTATGACTATGCTATTACCATGTTTAGCTCCATAAATGTGTCTTATTATTCTTAATCACCTTGCCATGCCATGTATTGCTCTGTGGTGAGTTGTACAAGCTCACCAACATGCCTACTTATCATTGATCCTGCCATGTACTGTTATTTTCACTGTCTGAAACCTGTCATATTATTTGCCATGTTTGCAAGGACGCTACCATGTTTTCTGTTGATCTTTGGAATAAGTTCAGTAAGGAAGTGTTGTTCAATGCTTTTAGTACTATCATTCCATGCTTAATTTTGCCATGATAGATTGCCATAACCTGTAGTTTGCTAACTCTAAACATTGCAACCTGATGTTAATTCTCTCATGTCCAGTGAATTTCTGCCAAGTCTGTGAAACTGTTATTATTTGCAATCTTGACATGTCCTTTTGACCATGTTCGAGTGGTTTATAGAGATAGCTCAGTGTTCACGTTTTATTAATCTTCATTTGTACATCATGCTCGTGTCTTCTGTTTTGATGTTGGTGTGCTGTACCATATTTCATGATGCTTGCAAGATGCCTAGTTGCTGTTTTGGACAGATTGTTGTTATATCTTGTTTGGAGTGTATGTGTTGCACCGTTGCTCCGTTTGGAGTGTGATTTATATGAAACTTGCTTAGTTTTACATGTAGCTTCATATTACCTTGTTGCATTCATGTTTTGAGTGTGTTTGCTTGATGTTTGTATGCCTTTTGCATCAATGCCATGGTTAACTTGTTTTGCTCATATCTTCTAGGCCGTAGCTCCGAACTAAATGAACTTTATATGTAATTTGACTAGAATTTTGTGTAGATCATCTTGGTCCCTTTTAACTTGCTGTTAAACAACTTGAACATAAGGTTTATTCAGATCTGGACCAATTTCAAAATTTGCATATGAGGACTTACCGGATTTGTTATATGTTGTTTCCGGCCTCATTTAAACTTGTTTTGATGTGTTGCTCTTGTATGCATCTTCTCTTGCCATGAGTAGCTGCATGTAGCCTTGTCATGCATCATGCTTGGTTGTGCATCTTGTCTTGTTTATGTGTTGTGTGTTTACCATGTGGTTTGCTCCTTTCCGGTTGTGCTTCTTCTCGATAGTTCCTGTTTCGTTGCGACCGTGAGGATTCATTCGACTACGCTTGGTCCGTCTTCGTCCGTTCGTCTTCTTCATGGACTCGTTCTTCTTCCTTGCGGGATTTCAGGCAAGTTGACCGCTACCCTGGATCTCAATACTATCATTGCTATGCTAGTTGCTTCGTTCTATCACTATGCTGCGCTACCTATCACTTGTTCTTCAAGCCTCCCAAATTGTCATGTCAGCCTCCAACCTTTTCACCCTTCCTAGCAAACCGTTGTTTGTCTAAGTTACTGCTTTTGCTAAGGCCCTCTTATAGCGATTCTAGTTGCAGGTGAAGATGAAGATTGCCCCATGTTGGAACAGGATAATGTTGGGATATCACAATATCTCTTATTTAATTAATGCATCTATATACTTGGTAAAGGGTGGAAGGCTCGGCCTTATGCATGGTGTTTTGTTCCACTCTTGCCGCCCTAGTTTCCGTCATACCGGTGTTATGTTCCTTGATTTTGCGTTCCTTACGCGGTTGGGTGTTATGGGAACCCCTTGACAGTTCGCCTTGAATAAAACTCGTCCAGCAAGGCCCAACCTTGGTTTTACAATTTGCCTCACCTAAGCATTTTTCCCTTGGGTTTCCGGAGCCCGAGGGTCATCTTATTTTACCCCCCGGGCCAGTGCTCGTCGTGAGTGTTCGTCCAACCTGTCAGCCGCCGGTGGCGACCAGGGGCAACTCTAGGCTGGCCTACCGGAAGTTTGGACAATCCGGTGTGCCCTGAGAACGAGATATGTGCAGCTCCTATCAGTATTTGTCGGCACATTCGGGCGGCTTTGCTGGTCTTGTTTTACCATTGTCGAAATGTCTTGTAACTGGGATTCCGAGTCTGATCGGGTCTTCCTGGGAGAAGGAATATCCTTCGTTGACCGTGAGAGCTTGTGATGGACTAAGTTGGGACACCCATGCAGGGTATAAACTTTCGAAAGCCGTGCCCGCAGTTATGTGGCAGATGGGAATTTGTTAATGTCCGGTTGTAGAGAACTTGACACCAGATTCGAATTAAAACGCATCAACCGCGTGTGTAGCCGTGATGGTCTCTTTTCGGCGGAGTCCGACAAGTGAACACGGTTTTGGGTTATGTATGAACGTAAGTAGTTTCAGGATCACTTCTTGATCACTTCTAGCTTATCGACCATTCCGTTTGTGTCTCTTCTCGCTCTTATTTGCGTATGTTAGCCACCATATATGCTTAGTCGTTGCTGCAACCTCACCACTTATCCTTTCCATAACCTTTAAGCTTTGCTAGTCTTGATACCCATGGTAATGGGATTGCTGAGTCCTCATGGCTCACAGATTACTACAACAACACTTGCAGGTGCAGGTTATGCGATGATCATGACGCGAGAGCGATGTTTGCTTGGTTTGGAGTTCTTCTTCTGCTTCTTCTTTGATCAGGGGAAAGGTTCCAGGTCGGCAGCCCGGGCTAGCAGGGTGGATGTCGTTTGAGTTTCTGTTTGTGTTTCATCCATAGTCGGATGATGCTCTTGTGTATGATGTTGTTGAATTCGTGTGGCATTGTATGCCTCTTGTATGTATCCCCAATTATTATGTAATGGTACGGTGTAATGATATCCACCTTGCAAAAGCGTCTCCAATATGCGCTTCTATCCTTGGTGGGACCTTCGAGTTCCTTTAGGATAGGGTCGCATATTGGGTGTGACACCCAGCCCGGACATCCGGACCGTCACGAAGCCCCGGACATCCGCCCCCTGCCTGCGTGCAGTGCATCTGGGCCGAGGCCCATGTACCCCTTCGCCCCTTAGACTATATATACTCCCCCTCCACCTACGTTTTAGGGTTAGCGAAGTGATAGCTCATTTGTATGTGAGCTTTGCTCCTACTCTTCTCTTGAGAGAGAGAGAGAGAGACTACTCCATTGGAGGCCAAGACCTCCATCTTGGAGAAGATCCTGTGGGATATCATCAAGACCTCCTCACGGATAGATCCGTCTAGGATACCATCAATACCTCCTCTTGGAGATGAACTTTACCTTGTATCTTTCCCTTTGTTGTTCATGTTCCTTATTGATCTTGTGTGTTTGATTGTCTAGTGGATGTGTGATTGGACTTGTTCTTGAGTGTTCCTCTCGTTTCCCCTCGTGTTTCCCGTCGTGTTCTTTGTGTTCTTCGCGGGATCCCCTCCATTTTGTGAAAGATCGGGCATCTAGGGTTCTACCCTACATCATCTTTGTATCAGAGCCAAGTTGATCACAAATTTGGAGCCCCTACCCCTTATTTTCTAGCTTGATTTTGTTGTGTTCTTCCCCAATTTTGAAAATCCCCACCAAAAATAGCCCCAAATATTTTTGTGATTTGTTGGTTTGATGATGTTTTGTTGATTTTGATCCATGGATTTGCTTGGTTTCAAGTGGATCTAGCATCTCCCCAAGTTTCCCCACTTTCCATCCATAAAATCTCCCTAATTTTGCCCCTGAAATCATCAATTTCCGCCCTGAATCGAGTTTCGAAGTCCAAATCCCGATCTGGAATCGTCGGGCCGGACATCCGGGCCACCGGCCGGACATCCGGGCCCCAAGCCGGACATCCGGCTCCTAGAGCACAAAATTCGCACAGTTCTGGACATCAGCCCCCGGATATCCGGCCCCCAGCCGCGGATGTCCGACCCCTGGAGCATCAGCCTCCCGTGTTTCACTGTTTGGCCCATAACTTTCACATCTAGAGTTCGATTTTTGTGTTCTTTAGCTCGTTGAGTAGTTATTGACATCCCCCATCCATCTAGATAGGTTTCAACACCATTTGACTCCATCAAATTTTTGGCACTTTGGCATCTTTGCCTAGGCCTTCCACCATATCATCCGCATTACCACCACCGACTTACGCAACCTAACCCATATTACACCCCATTGAATTTGAGGTTGTTTGAGTAGTGATTCGAGTATCCTAAGGTGTTTCAGCTACTTAGGGACGATTTCTTCTTCATCAACCACCACCATCATAACTTCCGCATAAGCTTGCCCACCATACACTTGAGCCACCCCAACTTAACCCAATTTTGTTTGAGCTTTTTGAGTTGTAGCTTGTGTCTCCTAAGGTGTTTCGGCTACTTAGGGACGGCAACTTCAACTCCGACATGTGTATAGCCAATCACTCCACTTACGCATTGCTGACTCGTATAACCCACCATCCCACGTCTGCATTGCCAAGTGCAAACCACCACCGCTTTTCCGCTTCCACCATTTGACTCTCGTCCTTGAGATTTTGAGTTGTGGTTTTTCCCTTACCTAAGGTGTTTTGGCTAATTAGGAATGGGTCGACTTTGGCAACACCGCCTCTCATCATCGCCAAGGATGGTAACCTCGACGACACCATTGTATATTCCTGATGCGTCTCCGTCGTATCTATAATTTTTGATTGTTCCATGCCAATATTATTCAACATTTATATACTTTTGACAACTTTTTATACTATTTTTTGGGACTAACATATTGATCCAGTGCCCAGTGCCAGTTCCTGTCTGTTGCATGTTTTTTGTTTCGTAGAAACCCAATATCAAACGGAGTCCAAACGGGATAAAAACGAGCGGATATTTTTTTGGAATATTTATGATTTTTGGGAAGTAAAATCAACGCGAGACGGTGTCCGAGGTGGTCACGAGGTACGGGGGGCGCGCCCTACCCCCAGGCATGACCCTGATCCTCGTGGTCCACCCATAAGGCGATTGATGCTCTTCTTTTGGCGCAAGAAATATAATTTTATGAGAAAGATCTGGGCGAAAGATTCACCCCAATCGGAGTTACGGATCTCCAGATATAAAGGAAACGGTGAAGGGGTAGAATCTGAGAACGCAGAAACAGAGAGATAGATCCAATCTCGGAGGGGCTCTCGCCCCTCCCAAGCCATGGGAGCCAAGGACTAGAGGGGAAACCCTTCTCCCATCTAGGGAGAAGGTCAAGGAAGAAGAAGAAGAAGGGGGGCTCTCTCCCCCTTGCTTCCGGTGGCGCCGGAACGCCGCCGGGGGCCATCATCATCACCGCGATCTTCACCAACACCTCCGCCATCTTCACCAACATCTCCATCACCTTCCCCCATTTATATCCAGCGGTCCACTCTCCCGCAACCCGCTGTACCCTCTACTTGAACATGGTGCTTTATGCTTCATATTATTTTCCAATGATGTGTTGCCATCCTATGATGTCTGAGTAGATTTTCGTTGTCCTATTGGTGATTGATGAATTGCTATGATTGGTTTGAGTTGCATGTTTTATTATTGGTGCTATCCTATTGTGCCCTCCGTGTCGCGCAAGTGTGAGGGATTCCTGCTGTAGGGTTTGCAATATGTTTATGATTTGCTTATGGTGGGTGGCGTGAGTGACAGAAGCACAGACCCGAGTAAGTAGGTTGTTTGTGTATGGGATAAAAGGGGACTTGATGCTTTAATGCTATGGTTGGGTTTTACCTTAATGAATCTTTAGTAGTTGCGGATTCTTGCTAGAGTTCCAATCATAAGTGCATAGAATTCCAAGTAAGGGATGATATGTTAGCTTATGCCTCTCCCTCAAATAGAATTACAGTAGAGATTACCGGTCTAGTAACATAGTCAATTGCTTAGGGACAATTCCACAACTCCTACCACCACTTTTCCACACTCGCTATATTTAATTTCTTGCATCTTTATCTAAACAGCCCCTAGTTTATATTTACTTGTTCTTTACTTTCTTGCAAGCTTACCCGAAAACACCTACAAAGTACTTCTAGTTTCATACTTGTTTTAGGTAAAGCAAACGCCAAGCGTGCGTAGAGTCGTATCAGTGGCCGATAGGACTTGAGAGAGTATTTGTTCTACCTTTAGCTCCTCGTTGGGTTCAACACTCTTACTTATCGAAAGAGGCTACAACTATCCCGTATACTTGTGTCACGCCCAATATGCGACCTATCCAAAAGGAACTCGAAGGTCCCACCAAGGATAGACCCGCATATTGAAACACTTTTGCAAGGTGGATATCATTACATCAACATTACATAATAGATGGGGATACATACATAAGGCATACAATGCCACACGAATACAACATCATCATACATAAGAGCACCATCCGACTACGGATGAAACACAAACAGAAACTCAAACGACATCCACCCTGCTATCCCAGGCTGCCGACCTGGAACCTATCCCCTGATCGAAGAAGAAGCAGAAGAAGAACTCCAAAACAAGCAAGCATCGCTCTCGTGTCATGATCATCGCATAACCTGTACCTGCAACTGTTGTTGTAGTAATCTGTGATCCACGAGAACTCAGCAATCCCATTACCATGGGTATCAAGACTAGCAAAGCTTAATGGGAAAGGAAGGGGTAAAGTGGTGAGGTTGCAGCAGCAACTAAGCAAGTATGGTGGCTAACATACACAAGTAAGAGCGAGAAGAGGAGCAAAGGAACGGTCGTCAACTAGCAATGATCAAGAGGTGATCCTGAAATCCTACTTACGTCAAACATAACCCAAAGACCGTGTTCACTTCCTGGACTCCGCCGAGAAGAGACCATCACGGCTACACACGCGGTTGATGCGTTTTAAATCGGATTTGGTGTCAAGTTATCTACAACCGGACATTAACAAATTCCCATCTGCCACATAACCGCGGGCACGGCTCTCGAAAGTTTAATACCCTGCAGGGGTGTCCCAACTTAGCCCATGATAAGCTCTCGCGATCAACGAAGGATATACCTTCTCCCAGGAGGACCCGATTAGTCTCGGAATCCCGGTTTACAAGACATTTCGACAGTGGTAAAACAAGTCCAGCAAGACCGCCCGATGCGTTGACAATCCCGATAGGAGCTGCACATATCTCGTTCTCAGGGTAACACCGGATGAGACAGGCTACGAGTAAAACCAGACCTCGAGTTTCCCCAAGGGGGCACCGCAGGCGGCTCAGTTCGGACCAACACTTAGACAAGCACTGGCCCGGGGGGGGCTAAAATAAAGATGACCCTCGAGAGAGCGACTCCCAAGGGAAAAAGTAGGTGGTGGTGAGGCAAATGGTAAAACCAAGGTTGGGCCTTGCTGGAGGAGTTTTTTTCAAAGCGAACTGTCAAGGGGGTCCCATAAATCACCCGACCGCGTAAGGAACGCAAAATCCGGGAACATAACACCGGTATGACGGAAACTAGTGTGGAAAGAGTGGAACAAAACACCAGGCATAAGGCCGATCCTTCCACCCTTTACCAAGTATATAGATGCATTAATAATATAAGAGATATTGTGATATCCCAACATAATCCTGTCCAGCATGGAGCAATCTTCAAGTTCACCTGCAACTAACAACGCTATAAGAGGGGCTGAGCAAAGCGGTAACATAGCCAAACAACGGTTTGCTAGGAAGGTGTCAAAGGTTAGAGGTTCATGGCAATTTGGGAGGCTTGAAGAGCAAATGATAGGTAACGCAGCATAGCGATAGAACGAAGCAACTAGCATAGCAATGATAGTAGTGAGATCCAGGGTAGCGGTCATCTTGCCTGAAATCCCGCAAGGAAGAAGAACGAGTCCATGAAGAAGATGAAGCCACAAAGACGAACCAAGCGTAGACGAATGAATCCTCACGATCGCAACGAAAACGGGAACTATCGAGAAGAAGCACACAACATGGTAAACACACCACACATAGACAAGACATGATGCACAACAAGCATGATGCATGACAAAGCTACATGGAGCTACTCATGGCAAGAGATGATGCATGCAAGAGCAACACATCAAGGCAAGTTTAAATGAGGCCGGGAACAACATATGACAAATCCGGTAAGTCCTCATATGCAAATTTCGAAATTGGTCTAGAACTGAATAAACATTAAGTTGAAGTTGTTAAACAGCAAGTTAAGATGCAGCAAGATGATCTACACGAGATTCTAGTCAAGTTACATATAAAGTTCATTAGTTTTGGAGCTACGGTCTAGAAGATATGAGCAAAACAAGTTAAGCATGGCATTGATGCAAAATGCATACAAACATCAAGCAAACACCTCAAAACAAGGATGCAACATGATAATATGAAACTACATGCAATTCTAAGCAAGTTTCATATAGAGCACACTCAAAACGGAGCAACGGTTCAACACATACACTCTATACAAGTTATAACAACAATCTGTCCAAAACAGCAACTAGGCATATTGCAAGCATCAAAACAACATGCTACAGCACCTCAACGTAATAACAAAAGGCATGAGCATGAAGTACAGGTAAAGCATGACAAAACATGAACACTGAGCTATCTCCAGAAATCACTAGAACATGCTCAAAAGGACATGGGGAGATTGCTAATAATAACAGTTTCAGACTTAGCAGAAATAACATCAGGTTGCAATGTTTAGAGCTATCAAACAACATGTTACAGGAACTTAACATGGCAAACAAAGGCATGACATGAATCTACTAAATACATAGAACAAAAATCCCTTACTGACCATGAGCCAAAAAGGCACAGAAGATATGATGGCACCCATGTAAACATGACAAATTATATGACAGATTCAAACATGGCAGGAACAACAATAAGTAGGCATGTTGGTGAGCTTGAACCACTCACCACAGATCAATACATGGCATGGCAAGGCAACCAACAGTAAGAAGACATGTTTGAGAAGCTAAGAATGGCAAGAACAAGTTCATAGGGTGCATGGATCACTTGCAAAATACATGGCCAAAACTGAACTTAATGTTAACAGGCTGACAGCAACATTATTTAGCAAGTTCGGAGCAAGATAACAACAAGCTACAGCAAGCTATAAATGCAACCAGGGGCATGAATGGATAGAGCAAGACATGTATAACAAAACATCCTTAGTGAACATCTCCAGATTATGCATATAATGACTTGTAGCAGCAGGTTTACATAGCATCATATTATAACAGAATCAGTCAGGAAAACAGCAACAGCAAGTACCCTACTTAACAAGCTTGATGCACTCACCACACAACTCACAAAAATACATGGATAGCACCCCTGGAAAGATGGCATATCATAGATCAAAACACATTTAGACATCAACCTCATAGGATGCACACATCAAACATGGCAAAAATGACAAATGAGCATGTTATAACAGTTTCAGCAGGTTAACATCACATAGCACTCTTACAACGATGATTCAGGCATCAAGATGGACTCAAATGAACATGATGCAATGGAATGAAACGAAGTACTCGTTGAGACTAACAATTTGACATATTACACGCACGAAACGGAGCAGTATGCATGGAGTTATGATGCGATGAACATGGCATGATAATGTCAAAATATCTCGGGACGGTCGCATTTGCTGGAACGAAAACTGAGCGTCGGATAATTACACAGCGCACATAGCAGCAGATAGAGCAGCGGGACTGGGCTCGGTTCTCACCAGAGGGGCCTCGGCCCAGGAGACGAAGCAGGCCGGCGGACCGAAGGGGAGCCTGGCGAGGCCGAGCCGTGTCCCACGAGCGGGTGCTCGTCCCCGTGCTCGAGCGAGACGAGGCCATGGCGTGGCCGGCGGCGGCCAGGGCGAGGTCCAGCAACGGTAAGGCCAGGAGGGGCCGGGGGTAGCGGGAACGGGCGGATCCGGGCCTGGGGACCCCGGATCTGGCGTCGGAGGTGGTCGACGGCGAAGGAGGGCGGCGCCGGTGGCGCGCGGCGCCCGGTGTCGTGGATTTGTCACGGCAGATGTCCTAGTGAAGGGACTTAGTCATGGAGCCATCGCTACGGGTTTACTTGAAGGGGTTAAAGCGGACACAAAGACACGAGGGTTTATACTAGTTCGGCCCCTTCGATGAAGGTAAAAGCCTACGTCTAGTTGTGATGGAATTGATGTGGTCTCGATGGCTAGGGAGCAAATAAGCTTCGCCTAGGCTCGAGTTGTGGTTGTCTGTCTTGAACCGCCGCCGGGTCGTCCCCTTATATACACGGGTGACGCCCGTCGGTCCATAGAGTCCCAACCGGTTCATACTCGTATCCCGGTTGGTATCTCTCTATTCCTAACTTACAATACAAGTTATACATCCGGCCGGTTTACGGCTACAGGTTCTAAACCGACTACAGGCCTTGGGCCTTCATCTGCTTATACCACTAATGAAGTTAACCCGGCCCAAGTAGGCCGGTTCACGCCTAGTGGTAATATCCCCAACATTAGGCCCCAGATTGATTTGAACCGGTTCATGTCAATCCTTCCCAAAATCTTGTGGCTTGGACATCATCTGGTAATTGGTAAACCATCATGTCGTCATCATTTCTGGTCGCTGTAAACCGGCATGACGTCATCATGAAATTTATCATTTATAACGCCCTGCTTTATCAATAGCTCCTGGATCCGCGCGCTTGACCTAACTCTGTTGCCTTATAAATAAGACCGAAGGCTCATTTCTTTTCCTCTCCCTTCGTCTCTTCTTCCTCGTCTTCCTCGCATCGCCAGCCTTGGAGCTCCGCTGCCGCCGTCGACCTCTACTTCGTCTTGGGCCGCTGCATCAACCTGAACGCACCAGAGCCCTGCGGTATCCTTCCGCATCTTCTCCGTTTCTAGTAAGCTTTCTTCTCTTCTTGACCTAGATCTGTTCTTAGGGTTTCATATTCGTGCTGTGTTCGTCGCTTGCTCATACTTGTTCTCTGACTCTTGAATGAATCTGTGAACCCCCGCTGTGTTCAATAGTAATCTTTAAACATCCGCAAGTAATTTCTCATCTAAGTCCATAGATCTCACGCACATACCCGCTCAATGGTTCACTTCCGTTCTGCCTTATTCTTCGGAATATTTCTGCTTTTGTGAGCTTGCTGTAGATCCGCGGCGGTAATAGGATCTTGTGAAACCTGTTTCTGCATACTTAGCTGTCCGCAACTTCAATTGCTTCCGATGCTTAAGTCAGGCGGTTTAACTTACCATAGGAAAAAGTTACTAAACCGGTATATACCATTAGTCCCCTGGTTGAACCGCCAGAATCCATATGATGCCGCATCGTAGAAGACCGGTTTATAGATATTGCCTCCGGTTTGTCGTTGTTTAGATCAACACCTTCTTTTATCCAACATATTCTTGAACTGGCTCACCTATTTCTTGTAGATCTCACCATGGCCAAACAAGTATATGAGTGCAATTGGGTTCCCTCTCGCGTCACAGAATCTCAGTTGGATGATCTAGTCCTGATCGGCGCTTTAGACAATAAAGATACGATCCACTGGAGGGTTCCTGGAAATGAATGTCCTCCCACACCTCAGGAGGGAGAGGTTGTGGTCTTTGCAGATCACTTGGCCCAGGGCTTCAAACCGCCCGGTTCTAAGTTTTACCGAGATGTGTTAGCCAACTTTCAGCTCCGTCCACAGGATATTGGCCCCAATTCCGTCACCAATCTATGTCACTTTCAAGTACTCTCTGAGGTATACCTTCAAGAGGAGCCCTCAGTCGAGCTGTTTAGAGACTGCTTCCATTTAAACCGCCGTACTGAATTCACCGACGGCCCCAATACTGAATTGGGCGGTATGGCCATTCAGAAGAGGAAGGAGATCACTTATCCCCACGTCAAACTCCATACTCACCCCAAGGAGTGGAATGCGACTTGGTTTTATTGCAAAGATACCTCCCCTGAAAATGAAAATCCCTTGCCTGGCTTCCGTTCGGAACGGCTCAGCAACACGCACCCTTTTCCACAAAGACTAAGCGCCAAGGAGAGAATTAAATATGCTCCGCAACTGTCCAAGCTCCGAGCTTTTATGGCCAATGGTTTAACGGGAATAGACCTTGCACGCTGTTGGATATCATGGAGCATACTGCCTCTGAGCCGGCGCTCCAGCTTGATGTGCAAGTATACTGATAGTGTCGATGACCCACTCTGACACACTAAAATCCAACTCACTGATGATGAAGTCACAGATTCTGTAAAGAAGATGCTGAATGAACCGGAGCATCTCTGTGCTCAAACCGGTCTGCTTCCTTACTGCACCACCAATAAACTGCCAGCGGTAAGATTTTAATTGCTCTATTGTTGAACCGGTTACTGCTTTATCTGTCTGATATTTAATTACTGCTGATCCAGGGCGATAATCCGTTTTGGAGCAAGAAGCTGCCACAAGACAAAACGGAGAAGGCAGGGCAGTCAACCCGGCCCAAGACCAAGGTTATCAAGAAACCAGCTCACAAGAGAAAAACCACCGCTTCATCTGACCCAGCTATTGATGATGATGTGGGTAACCCGGACCTTGAGGTAGAACTTGATTCACTTGGCTTACTTTTCACACGCCTTATTAATGACGATGCTTGTCAGGACGACGCTGAAGCCAGCAATGCGGAATTCGTTGAGGTAACTATTCTCTCTTCCGATTCAGAAATCTTGCCTTTGCCAAAATTTCGCCAGGCAAACCGGAAAGTTAAATTTTCTCATCCTCTTGCTTATTTGGATCCCAAATTTCTTATGAAGACTCAGCAACATGAAGCTCGCCGCACAACCCGGCACAGTGGCTAGGTAGTTACCTCCGCCGGTTTACCAAACAGTCCGGTTCGAAAATGCCGCTCCGAGGTCTGCGACCTTTTTATTGATTTAAATCCTAAAGCGGGTTTCTTCCGTCAACCTCTTAATCCATCCGACTCCGATTATCAGGTTACTTCTCATTCATCTTCTGGTGAATCATCGGCCACTCAGCTGCCACCATTGAAAACGGTTCTTGGGTAAGCTAAGCTGAACATATGCTTTCAGTATACTGTGTAATGGCTTATGCTTTTCCTTAACTCTTTGTTTTCCTTCCAGGGCCAAACCTAAACCAAGCAAAAAGGCTTGCCTGGATAAAGCGGCTGAAGAAGATGTAGCCCCAGAACATGATAAAGCGCCGGATCTTGAAGCGTTTGCTCCTGAGGATATTCCCAATGATCCTCCTTTGCAAGACGATGCTATTCCGAAGAGAGGCCTATTAACACTTCAGTCTCTGCTGACCCGCCTGCCAGCTCCGCCCGGATTGAAAAATCTCACAGTCCGGCTGACAAACCGACCGCACCAACACAAACTGGCGAGTCCAAAGATGATGATGTTGTGATTACTGGTGTAGGCCGCTTTGAACCCGGGAATCCTGTCACCTTAACCAAGCATACCATAAAAGAGGATTTTTCCGCTCTGAACAAAGGAAAATGGGATATTGAACTGGAGACATATGCTGCTCTGAGCGCCCAAGATCTTCATTCCGGCTATTTAAACCGGCTTTATAATAGCCGTGACTGTGAAGCTGGTCTGGTGAAGATGATGAGGGATAAATTTGAGGTGACTTACTTCTTTACTTACTGCCATTGTATCAATCCTCCTAGCCCCCAAGGG
Organism: Triticum aestivum; assembly: GCF_018294505.1. NCBI lineage: Eukaryota > Viridiplantae > Streptophyta > Magnoliopsida > Poales > Poaceae > Triticum > Triticum aestivum. Next base: position 266,852,486 of record NC_057807.1, on the reverse strand, counting down.
TCGGTTTGCAACCTTTGTCAAACCGGGACTTGAATACGATCCTCAACACTTTGAAATCCATCAATATAGCCCCTAAGGGCCGGTTTAACTTAGCATAATTAAACCGGGGCTCCGATTGAAAACTATCCTTAGAACATAATTTGATCAAATAGCCATTAGCCCCCAAGTGCCAAGTTGAATACCTGTATTGAGCTTGGGACTTTGCAATCTAGTAATATACGAAAATTGAAGGTGCATTAGCCCCCAAGTATCAGGCGTATAACTTTGTTATGTGGTTGATACTTCAATTTCTTGGACCGCTTGTTTATAGCTAAATGTTGTCTGTATGCAGGCTGAGGTGAGAATCAAGGAGGACCGGATTGCCGATTTGCAGGAGACCTTGAAAACCCAACAGGCTGAAACAGACAAGGCAAAGGAAGAATTAACCAGCGCCTTGAGCATCACTGAACACCTGAAGGAAGGCTTCAAGAAAGAGCGGGCTGATTGGGCCACTAAGAAGGCCACTTTAACCAAAAGAGCGGAAAATGCTGAAGCTGCCCTTAAACCGGTGGTGGATGAACTTACGCCCGTAAAGCGGCAAATACACTCCATGACCGCTGCAATCTTTGGTAAGCTCCTTTTAACTTCTGTGATAACTTGAACCTGCTGTTTGTATAAATCCTGTTTGAGACCGTCCCCATATTGTTGTAGGTACACGCATCGGGCACTTAGGAAACAATGTGCGGAAGAAACTGAAGGCTGCCTACACCTTGGTGGAACAATTGTATACCGGAGCCCAGTGGATCATCACCACAGCCTCTCATAATAACCCGGCGCCCTCTTTAATCCAGGACACTCTTAACAGGTTGTCAATGCTTCCGGCCCGGATTGAGGAGCTGAAAAAATCCGCTGCTTGAACCGGAGCTATTAACGCCTTGATCCGGGCAAAGGCATGGGTGCCGGATTTCGACCCTGTGGAAGCAGCTCAAGGCTATCCCAGCCTGAAGGAAGATGGCTCTAAATTTAACGAAGATGATTTGAGGGTAATAAACCGTGCAGTGCGACCTCTGGCTTGTCAATTAGCTGAAGAGGCAGACTTGACGCATTATCAAGCGCAATACAATGATCAGAACAAGCGAGTGCCTGCCCCAACTCTTGAAGCAGAGAATCTGATTCCTCCAATCCGTAAGCATACTTACGCTCCTGATATTGAACCGTCTTCCCTGATCCATGAAGAGGCTGTTTTCCAAGCTTTAATGGGAATCGACTGGACCACTGTTGATTTCCAGTCAATGGATAGAGACGAGGAAGCTGAAGCGGCGGATGACGAGGAGCAGGCTTGAACCAGAGCCGGTTTGGATAGCTGTCTTTGGCATCTTTTCCAAAATAACAATGATCTTATTTGGGCACTGTGTTGCCTTGTAATAGGATAGTTAATACTTCTACCTTGAATATGCCTTCGTGCACAAGTACTGAAGCTTTTGTTCGAAAAACTTCAATTCATATTTCCTGCAATCAGAAAAATTTGAACTTCGGTGGCGGTTATACCGCCAGCCGGTTTATGATCTTGATATGTGTATCCGTAATGTAACAAATAGGTGATACAAAATACCTGCGATGTCTGGGCATGAAGCTGGCTTAGCCAAGCTTGAAGCGGAGGTTTTATAAACCATTATCGTCAACAAGGGGGGAGAAAACAGCTCGTATAAACCGTACTGAGTCAATACAAACCCCCTTGTTACTCCATGATGTTAACAGGAAAAGGTAAACCGGGCATACTTCTCCGGATTAAAAGGGGAATCAAATCCATCGGCTGAACTGGAAAAAGGGTGTTGTTGCCATAAAATAAATACAACAGAAACAAAGAAAAACAGGCCATGAAAATAACATGGAAGCAAAGGCAATGATAAAGACCGTTTGCAAAAATATGCTACACTGAGCTGATCAGATGGTATGACCATGGTCAGACAGGACCAAGCCCCCAATAGGAGTGACAATGATTCAAGTCAGCCAGGTCCCCAAGTGAAACCGTGGCATATATGCCAATCAAGAGGCGTGGCAATGGTTCGGGTTCGACCAAGCCCCCAAGTGATTTTGTGGCCTTAGGCCGATCAAGAGGCGTGACTGGTTCAGACTTGACCATGTCCCCAAGTGATCTGGTGGCTGTTGCCTATCAAAAGGTGTCGCGTTGGTTTGGACACGACCAAGGCCCCAAGTGATATATAAAAAGCAAATGTCAAGGGGTAAACCGGAGGCCGCTTTAAAAACAGAGTCACTCCATGTAACCACGCATGATAAGAAAGACAGAGACCCCGCTTTATCTTAGGCTCCGGTTTTATTATATCAAAGATAATATATACACTGTCATGATATGTACATAGATAGAGCCGATGGCTCAAGTGTAGTAAGGCCGAAGATGAGCTATGTTCCACGGCCTGTTGGTCTCCTCCTCTGATGTGCGTGAGTCTTGATGCTCTCGAATATCAATCAGATAGTACGACCCGTTGTGCAGATTCTTGCTGACCACAAAAGGCCCCTCCCAAGGTGGGGATAACTTGTGCATATCTGTCTGGTCTTGGATGAGTCGAAGCACCAAATCTCCTTCTTGAAAAGTTCTGGTTCTAACCCGGCGACTGTGATAGCGACGAAGATCTTGTTGGTAAATCGCCGAACGGGCAGCCGCTATATCACGCTCCTCGTCCAATAGGTCCAAAGCGTCTTGCCGTGTTGTCTCATTGTCCGCTTCAACATAAGCTGCCACACAAGGCGAATCGTGCCGGATATCACTAGGGAGAACTACCTCTGCTCCGTAGACCATGAAAAATGGCGTGTATCCTGTGGATCGGTTTGGCGTAGTATTGATACTCCATAGCACAGATGGTAGCTCTTCAACCCAACATCCTGGTGTTCTTTGCAATGGGACCATAAGCCGGGGCTTGATGCCTCGCAAGATCTCCTGATTAGCTCTTTCTGCCTGTCCATTGGACTGGGGGTGCGCTACTGACGATACGTCAAGCCGGATGTGCTCACGTTCACAGAACTCCTTCATAGCGCCCTTGGATAAATTGGTACCATTGTCAGTAATGATACTGTGTGGAAAGCCAAACCGGAAAATCACCTTTTTGATGAACTGCACCGCTGTTGCTGCATCACGCTTGCTGACAGGCTCCGCTTCAACCCACTTGGTAAATTTGTCAACTGCCACCAAAAGGTGGGTTTTCTTATCCTTGGATCTTTTAAAAGGTCCGACCATATCCAGCCCCCAAGTTGCAAACGGCCACGTTATTGGGATCATCCTCAATTCTTGAGCCGACACATGAGCACGCCTTGAAAATTTCCGACATCCATCACACCGTTTAACCTAGTCCTCCGCATCAGCATGCGCTGTCAACCAGTAGAACCCGTGACGAAACGCCTTTGCCACCAGAGACTTTGAACCGGCGTGGTGTCCACAATCCCCTTCATGGATTTCTCTTAAGATTTCACAGCCTTCCTCAGCAGAAACACAACGTTGAAATGCCCCCGATACACTGCAATGATGCAATTCGCCATTGACAATCGTCATAGACTTGGATCGCCGGACTATCTGCCTGGCTAGAATCTCATCCTCTGGTAACTCCCCCCGGTTCATGTACGCAAGATAAGGAACTGTCCAATCCGGAATAACATGCAGGGCTGCCACCAATTGAGCCTTTGGATTAGGAATAGCCAAATCCGCTTCACCTGGGAGCTTGACTGACGGGTTGTGCAATATGTCCAGAAAGACATTAGGCGGGACCGGTTTGCGCTGAGAGCCCAACCGGCTTAAAGCGTCCGCCGCTTCATTCTTCCGACGGTCCACGTGATCCACTTGATAACCCTTGAAGCAACCCGCAATATTATCCACTTCCCGACGATATGCAGCCATGAGCGGGTCCTTAGAATCCCAAGTGCCAGACACCTGTTGAGCCACGAGGTCCGAGTCACCGAAGCACTTAACCCGGCTTAAATTCATCTCTTTAGCCATCCGGAGACCATGGAGCAAGGCTTCGTACTCAGCTGCATTATTAGTACAAGGGAACATTAAGCGGAGAACATAACAAAACTTATCACCTCGTGGGGAAGTTAATACGACTCCAGCCCCCGATCCTTCCAATTGCCTGGATCCATCAAAATGAATAGTCCAATATGTGTGATCCGGCTTCTCCTCTAGTGTTTGTAACTCCGTCCAGTCATTGATGAAATCAACAAGTGCTTGAGAGTTCACCGCCGTCCGAGGTACATACTTTAGCCCGTGTGGCCCAAGCTCTATAGCCCACTTGGCAATCCGGCCAGTCGCCTCCCGGTTCTGTATGATATCACCCAAGGGAGCTGAACTGACCACTGTGATGGGGTGCCCTTGAAAATACTGCTTCAACTTCCGACTGGCCATGAAGACACCATAGACCAGCTTCTGCCAATGCGGATACCTTTGCTTGGATTCGATAAGCACCTCGCTGATATAATAAACCGGCCGCTGAACCGGATATTCCTTGCCTGCCTCCTTGCGTTCCACCACAATAGCCACGCTAACTGCCCGAGCATTGGCTGCTACATATAATAATAGTGGCTCCTTGTCGACCGGAGCTGCAAGAACAGGCGGATTGGCTAATTGCCGCTTCAAGTCCTCAAATGCTTCATCAGCAGCCGGACTCCAGACGAAATGGTCTGTCTTCCTCAGCATTTGGTACAAAGGGATGGCCTTCTCTCCGAGGCAGCTGATAAACCGGCTTAGTGCGGCGATTCGGCCCGCCAAACGCTGAACATCATTGATGCACTTTGGTTTAGCCAGGGAGGTAATAGCCGTAATCTTCTCCGGATTAGCCTCAATTCCTCTATTAGACACCAGGAAACCCAGTAACTTGCCTGCCGGAACACCAAAGACACACTTGGCCGGATTAAGCATCATCTTGTAAACCCGCAAGTTGTCAAAGGTTTCCTTCAAGTCATCCACCAGCGTCTCCTTCTGCCTTGACTTTACTATAATATCATCCACATAGGCGTGCACATTGCGGCTGATTTGTTTATGCAGGAAATTCTGTACACACCGTTGATAGGTGGCTTGGGCACTCTTGAGCCCGAAGGGCATAGATACATAGCAGAAGGCTCCAAAGGGAGTGATAAACGCTGTCTTCTCCTGGTCCTTAACCGCCATTTTGATCTGATGATATCCAGAGTATGCATCCAAAAAACTCAAACGCTCACAACCCGCCGTGGCATCAATGATCTGGTCAATGCGGGGGAGGGCAAAAGGATCTGCTGGACAAGCCCTGTTAAGATCCGTGTAATCCACACACATACGCCAAGTGCCGTTTTTCTTAAGAACCAGCACCGGATTAGCAAGCCACTCTGGATGGAACACTTCAATGATAAAGCCAGCTGCTAAAAGCCTGGCCACTTCCTCTCCAATGGCTTTGCGCCTTTCTTCGTTAAACCGGCGGAGGAATTGTTTCACCGGTTTATACTTAGAATCCACATTAAGAGTGTGCTCAGCGAGTTCCCTCGGTACACCTGGCATGTCGGACGGTTTCCATGCAAAAATGTCCCGATTCTCATGGATGAACTCGATGAGCGCGCTTTCCTATTTGGGGTCCAGATTGGCACTGACAGTGAACTGCTTGGACGAATCGCCGGGCACGAAGTCAACAAGCTTGGTCTCAGCTGCCGATTTGAACTTCAGATCCGAATCATGCTCTGTAGTTGGCTTCTTCAAAGGGGTCATATCCGCCGGATCAACATTGTCCTTATAGTACTTCAACTCCTCCGTGGCACAGACCGATTCTGCATAAGCCGCATCACCTTCCTCACATTCTAAAGCGACCTTACGGCTCCCATGAACCGTTATTGTCCCCTTGTAACCCGGCATCTTGAGCTGCAAGTAGATATAACAAGGCCGCGCCATGAACTTGGCATAAGCCGGCCGCCCAAACAAGGTGTGATACGGGCTCCAGATCTTCACCACCTCAAAGGTTAGTTTTTCCGACCGGGAATCGTGTTCGTCCCCAAAAGCCACATCCAGGGCTATCTTACCAATAGGATATGCAGATTTGCCAGGCACCACACCATGGAACACCGTATTAGACGGTCTGAGATCCTTGTCTGTTAGGCCCATGCGGCGGAATGTCTCATAGTATAGTATGTTAATACTGCTCCCTCCATCCATGAGTACCTTGGTGAATTTATAACCCCCCACCTGAGGGTCTACCACTAATGCTAGCTGGCCCGGATTATCCACCCGGGGCGGGTGATCCTCTCTGCTCCACACGATAGGCTGCTCCGACCAGCGTAAGTAACGTGGTAAGGCCGTTTCAATAGAATTCACCGCTCGCTTGTGGAGTTTTCGATCGCGTTTATCCAAGCTAGTTGTGAAAACATGATATTGCCCATTGTTCAACTGTTTTGGCTGGCTCTGATAACCCGACTGCTGCTGCTGCTGCTGGCCGTTCTGACTATTCTGGTTGTTGTGACCGCCCTGATTGAGACCTGAACCGGAAGCTCCATCATGGTCCGGCCCATGGAAACCAGATCCTGAACCGCCACCTGACCCGCGGTCATACCGGAATGCATTAGAGTTTTTAAACTCCTGCATAATATAACAATCCTTCCAAAGGTGGTTAGCCGGCGCCTCTTTCGTCCCGTGCTTTGGGCAAGGCTGATTCAACAAATAATTCAAACGATCTGTGTTAGGATTGGGAGCCCCATTACGATTTGTCGCTTTACCTCTGCGCCGCGGCCCCCTGTCCTGTGCATTAGTGTTGGCCACAAAGTCCATGTTGCCATCTGCCTTGCGCTTGCCTCCGTTTCCATGACCCGCCGGTTTGTACTGTTGCCCCTTGAAGTTGCTATTCTTCTTTCCCTTCCCTGCTTCATCATCATCAGTCTCGGGATCCTTGGTACTGTCCGAATCAGCGTACTTCACTAAAGCGGCCATGAGAGTTCCCATGTAATTACAGAAACGCTTCATGCGTCCCAATTTCAATTTTAAAGGCTTAAACCGGCAGTTGCCTTCCAGGGTCAAGATCGCAGAGTCAGCATTGATCCTGTCAGACGAGTGTAAAACTTCCGAAACGCGGCGTACCCAATGGGTCGTTGATTCTCCGTCCTCCTGGACGCAAGCCGCCAGGTCTACTATGGACTTGGGCTGCTTACATGTGTCCTTGAAATTCTGGATAAACCGGGCCCGCAACTGGGCTCATGAGCTGATAGAATTGGGCGGCAGGCTCTTCAACCAGGTACGAGCCGTGCCTTCAAGCATCATGGTGAAGTATTTTCCACACGCGGCCTCATTCACATCTAGCATCTCCATGGCCATCTCATAACTCTCTACCCACGCTTCGGGAGATAAATCAGCGGTGTAATTCGGCACCTTGCGCGGACCCTTGAAATCTTTGGGCAGGCGCACATTGCGTAAAGCGGGGATTAAACAAGGCACTCCCAAAGCGGATGCGACCCCTGGTCCGGCGGAGGTGGTAGGACGAACCAGTGTAAGTTGACCCGCATCATTCTGTGCTGCTAACTCGGCCTCCCTTCGTGCCCGGGCCCGGTCCACCACATCCTGAGCATCGCGAATACCACCTGCCGGGTTATTGCCACGGGCCGCTTCATGGCCTCGCGCATTGCTCGATATGGCCGGTTCATCTATGCACCTGCTATAGCTCCGGCTTGGACGGGGCGTGGAGTGAATCCGATCACGGCTGTACGAATATGCTTCCTGCTGAATCAGCACGGTCCGGAGAAGCTTCTTAACCCGGCGCGTCTCTATCGCCTGCGGAGAGTCCCCTTCGACTGGGATAGCCTCTAATCGCGCGGCGGCTGCAACAAGGTTGTCCATAGGATTAGAATAATGACCCGGGGGCGTCTGGACCGGCGGAGGAACCACAATGTTCTGTTGAGGAGGTTCCATCAGGCGGGGTTGGACCGTCGCTCCTGGCCCTGGTGCCTCGATCCGGTTTGCCTCCAAGTATTGCGGCGGATTACTGGGTCCAGCTCCTGGAGTGTGAAAGAGATTTCGGGGGTCAAACCCTAACGGCAGGCGTGATCTGTGCTTCTTCTTCAAGACTTCCTGTGATGCGTTCTGGTCAAGCATGAGCTTATAGGCCTGGGTGTCCAAAGCGGCCCGCACTGCGGCCATCCTGTCTTTTTCTGCTGCTAGATCCGCTTTGTCTTGCATGATCTGCTCTCTCACCTTTGCAATCTCTGCATTATGGGCCTCCTGATCCGCCGGATTGGCCTCTGCCATGAGCGCGGCTAGTGCATCAAACAGATCAGATAGAACTTGAACCGGCGGGCGCACAAGGCCTCCTGCCCCTGCTGCCGCTGCTGATCCGGAGAGCATCGCTGCGGATGTCGAAGAGTGATTCACCGCCTGTGTGCCGGCCATGAATATTCCAACCCGGTTGACCTGGCTTGGGGGGTCCGGAATACTGTCGCCATCGGAACAGCCCCTGACCTGGTCGTCTTGCAACTGGTATAGTGATTCGGTCTCTCCGGTCGAGGACTCGTCGCCAGAATAGACGACGGTCTCGCTACCGTGTTCTGACTCGTCCTCACGCTCTCCTCCGTGGATGACTCCAACGAAGGCACGCTTCACGGCCGGTTTAGCCTGGGTAGATCTCGCACGCTAAGCCGTTTCGACGAGGTCGGTGCAGATGTCCGGCTCAGGCCCAGGCTCACCGATCTTGCCGATGAAAACGTGTATGCCACCAAAGGGGACCCGGTACCCAAACTCAATCGAATCGGCCTCGGGACCCCATCCCGCGTCGTCGATGTAGATCTTGCCACGACGACTCTTGGTCATCTGGCGCACAGCATAGCCTTCGAGTCCTTTGAGCTTGCCCTCCAAGATCGTCAAACCATCGTGCGATAGCCCCATGGTGGGCGCCAACTGTCGTGGATTTGTCACGGCAGATGTCCTAGTGAAGGGACTTAGTCGTGGAGCCATCGCTACGGGTTTACTTGAAGGCGTTAAAGCGGACACAAAGACACGAGGGTTTATACTAGTTCGGCCCCTTCGATGAAGGTAAAAGCCTACGTCTAGTTGTGATGGAATTGATGTGGTCTCGATGGCTAGGGAGCAAATAAGCTTCGCCTAGGCTCGAGTTGTGGTTGTCTGTCTTGAACCGCCGCCGGGTCGTCCCCTTATATACACGGGTGACGCCCGTCGGTCCATAGAGTCCCAACCGGTTCATACTCGTATCCCGGTTGGTATCTCTCTATTCCTAACTTACAATACAAGTTATACATCCGGCCGGTTTACGGCTACAGGTTCTAAACCGACTACAGGCCTTGGGCCTTCATCTGCTTATACCACTAATGAAGTTAACCAGGCCCAAGTAGGCCGGTTCACGCCTAGCGGTAATATCCCCAACACCCGGGGTGGCGCTGCTCCGGCCGGCAAAGGGCGGCGGAGGAGCTCGTCCGTGGAGGCGGCGGGGTCGTGGGGAAGAAGGAGGCAGCGCTCGGGCGGCGAGGGTCGGCGCC
>NC_057807.1:266834132-266842567 GCF_018294505.1 Triticum aestivum | reverse complement strand
GGGCTCGGCGGGCCGGCGGCGCGCGCGGTGGCCGGGTGGCCACATGGCAGACGCGGGTTGGCTGCGGCCGGCGGCGGGGTGACGTGGCGATGTCCGATTGGTCGGAGTGAGGTGGACTCTGGACGTGTCCGGCGGGATTGGACATGTCCGGCGGCGGGAGGAGTTTGGCTAGGGTTTGGACTGCGCGAAAATTCGGGGAGGGGCACATATATATGGGTAGAGGGAGCTAGGAGAGTCCAAATGAGGAGTGGTTTTCGACCATGCGATCGTGATCGAACGACCGAGAGCATGGAGGAGGTTTGGATGGGTTTTGGGCCACTTTGGAAGGGGTGTTGGGCTGCAAAGAGAAAGGGGCTTTGCGGTTACCCAGTTAACCGCTGGAGTATCAAACGACCTCCAAATGGCACGAAACTTGACAGGCGGTCTACCGGTGCTATACCAAGGCCACTTGGAAAACCTCGGGCCATTCCGAGAAAGTTTAACACCCACTCACAACAAGAGACAAAAGGGGACGCCGGAGGACATAGGAGTGCCGGATTGCAAAACGGACAACGGGGAAAATGCTCAGATGCATGAATTGAACATGTATGCAAAATGAAATGCACATGATGACATGGCAAAATGCAACACGCAAGCAAATGACATGGCAACGACGGCGAATAACTGGCAGACACCTGGCGCATCGAATCCGGGGCGTTACAACTTGTGGGTTATCAAGACCTTTTTCTGGTGCCGTTGCCGGGGAGCAATAGCGTGGGGTAAATATTCTCGTGTGTGCTTGTTTGCTTTATCACTAAGTAATTTTTATTTGCTGTTCTTAGTTATTTTCTATCTTTAGTTATGGATATGGAACACGAAATACCAAAAAAAATTGGTGTACTTGCTACTCATGGAGATGGGGAACCTCCTAAAACCCTCGATGCTGGTTATGTGAAAGATATTATGTACTACTTTAATAATCCTGAGAAAACCCCATTCAACTATGTAATGGGAGTAACGTTGGATCAACGTGAATACTTTAGGGATTATCGCTTAACACAAAAAGGGAAACTATTATGGGATCAAATTCATATATTGAAGTGGTATGCTTGGCAACTATGCGTGAGTTATGATTATACTTGTTGCTCTAGGATGAATGCTCCACACCTTCCCTTTTCATGCAAATTTAATGATAATAAAACCTTAGCTTCTTATGCTAATGGTATATATGATTACTATGATGTGGAACAAATAGAAGAATTTGTTGCTTTTATGGGTGCTTATGAAATTGAATCTATGTGTAAAGAGTTTGAAGATTTTGATGATGTTGTTTATAGATCTAAAAATTTAGCTATCCTCAAATATTGCTATTAGAACTATGAATACAATTACGAAATTAATGCACTTATTAAGAAAGTCTCCGCTGTCCAAGAAGAGACTAATATTTTGTAGGAAGCTATGGAAGAAGAAATTGATGAAATTGTGAGCTCATTGGATGAAAAAGATGATGAGGAGAGCGAAGAACAAAAGGAGGAAGAGCGGATTGATCACCCGTGCCCACATTCTAATGAGAGTAATTCTTCAACTCATACATTGTTTAATTCCCCTTCGTGCTTACCGAAGGATGACTGCTATGATGATTGCTATGATCCCATTGATTCTCTTGAAATATCCCTTTTTGATGATGCTTGCTATGCTTGTGGCCAAGATGCCAATATGAATTATGCTTATGGAGATGAACTTGCTATAGTTCCTTATGTTATGAATGAAAGTGTTTCTATTGCGCCCACGCATGATAGTCCTATTATCTTTTTGAATTCTCTCGAATACACTATATCGGAGAGGCTTGCACTTATTAAGGATTATATTGATGGGTTGCCTTTTATTACTACACATGATGATTTTGATGAATATAATATGCATGTGCTTGCTGCTCCTACTTGCAATTATTATGAGAGAGGAACTCTATCTCCGCCTCTTTATGTTTCCAATATGATAGAATTGCAAGAAACTGTTTATACTATGCATTGGCCTTTACTATGTGTGCATGAATTGTTCTTTTATGACATGCCGATGCATAGGAAGAGAGTTAGACTTCGTCGTTGCTTGATATATTTTACTTTGTGCTCACTACTAAATTACAAATCATTGTTAATTAAAATTGGCTTTGATATACCTTGGGATCCGGGTGGATTCATTACTTGAGCACTAAATGCCTAGCTTAATGGCTTTAAAGAAAGCGCTGCCAGGGAGACAACCCGGAAGTTTTAGAGAGTCATTTATTTATGTTGAGTTCTTTCATATAGTTTTAAAACAACAAAAATAAAGAGGGTAACCCAAAACTTTTCAAAAAGAGAAGTGAAAGTGAGAGAGACGAACATTGTGAAAGTGGGGGACGTCCTTGAACTTTGTTCATGCCCATGGGAACTTTGTGAATCTTAATTACAGAAACTTTTTGATGAAAATAATTATCCCCTTGTACAATTCCATTGTATTATAAAAATAATGTGCCAAGGTTTGCCTTTAGGATGTTTACAATGCTTGTTGGTTTGTACGGTGCAGGACAGAAACTTCGGCTGTAGTGCGCGATTTTACATTTTTAGCTGGAACGTCAATTGGTTCTGATTCTTTTTGCACTGTCTTGATGTACAACTTGTTTATTTTTACTAATTTCGGTAGAATTTTTGGGATACCATAAGTATTGTGATTGTTCAGATTGCTACAGACTGTTCTGTTTTTGACAGATTCTGTTTTTGATGCATAGTTTGCTTGTTTTGATGAATCTATCAATTTATATCAGTGGATTAAGCCATGAAAAAGTTATATTACAGTAGACACAATGCAAAAACAAAATATGAATTGGTTTGCAACAGTACTTAGAGTGGTGATTTGCTTTCTTATATTAACGGATCTTACCGAGTTTTCTGTTGAAGTTTTGTGTGGATGTAGTGCCTAATCGAGGATGTTTCGATGTGAGAAGAAGGAAGGGAGGCAAGAGCTCAAGCTTGGGGATGCTCGAGGCACCCCAAGTAAATATTCAAGGAGACTCAAGTGTCTAAGCTTGCGGATGCTGGGGAGGCATCCCTTCTTTCTTCAACAAGTATCGGTATGTTTCGGATTCGTTTCGTTCATGCATTATGTGCAAGTCTTGGAGCGTCTTTTGCAATTAGGTTTTTATTTTTCTTTTATGCACCATGCTGGTATGATATAATCCTTGGTTGATTTATAGAATGCTCATTGCACTTCACTTAAATCTTTTGAGTATGGCTTTATAGAATGCTTCATGTGCTTCACTTATATCATTTGAAGTTGGATTGCATGTTTCTCTTTACATAGAAAACCGCCATTTGTAGAATGCTCTTTTGCTTCACTTATATTTGTTAGAGAGTGGGCATATCTTTTGTAGAAAGAATTAAACTCTCTTGCTTCACTTACATCTATTTAGAGAGATGACAGGAATTGGTCATTCACATGGTTAGTCATAAAATCCTACATAAACTTGTAGATCACTGAATATGATATGTTTGATTCCTTGCAATAGTTTTGCGATATAAAGATGGTGATATTAGAGTCATGTTAGTGGGTGGTTGTGGATTGTAGAGACACTTGTGTTAAGGTTTGCAAGTCCCGTAGCATGCACGTATGGTAACCGTTGTGTGACAAATTTGAAGCATGGGGTGTTTCTTTGATTGTATTCCTTATGAGTGGCGGTCGGGGACGCGCGATGGTCTTTTCCTACCAATCGATCCCCCTAGGGGCATGCGTTGTAGTACTTTGATTTGAGGGCTAATAAACTTTTGCAATAAGTATATGAGTTCTTTATGACTAATGTTAGTCCATGGATTATACGCACTTTTACCTTTCCATCATTGCTAGCTTCTTCGGTACCGTGCATTGCCCTTTCTCACCTTGAGAGTTGGTGCAAACTCTGCCGGTGCATCCAAACCCCGTGATACGATACGCTCTATCACACATAAGCCTTATTATATCTTCCTCAAAACAGCCACCATACCTACCGATCATGGCATTTCCATAGCCATTCCGAGATATATTGCCATGCAACTTTCATCATTATCATCATATACATGACTTGAGCATTCATTGTCATATTGCTTTGCATGATCGTAAGATAGCTAGCATGATGTTTTCATGGCTTGTCCGTTTTTTTGATGTCATTGCTATGCTAGATCATTGCACATCCCGGTACACCGCCGGAAGCATTCATATAGAGTCATATCTTTGTTCTAGATATCGAGTTGTAATATTGAGTTGTAAGTAAATAAAAGTGTGATGATCATCATTATTAGAGCATTGCCCCAGTGAGGAAAGGATAATGGAGACTATGATTCCCCCACAAGTCGGGATGAGACTCCGGACGAAAAAAAAGGAGAAAGGCCAAAAAAAGAGAGAAGGCCCAAAAAAAGAGAAAACAAAAAATGAGAGAAAAAGAGAGAAGGGCAATGTTACTATCCTTTTACCACACTTGTGCTTCAAAGTAGCACCATGTTCTTCATATAGATTGTCTCCTATGTTGTCACTTTCATATACTAGTGGGAATTTTCATTATAGAACTTGGCTTGTATATTCCAACGATGGGCTTCCTCAAATGCCCTAGGTCTTCATGAGAAAGCAAGTTGGATGCACACCCACTTAGTTTCTTTTGTTGAGCTTTCATACACTTATAGCTCTTAGTGCATCCGTTGCATGGCAATCCCTACTCCTCGCATTGACATCAATTGATGGGTATCTCCATAGCCCATTGATTAGCCACGTCAATGTGAGACTTTCTCTTTTTTTTGTCTTCTCCACCTAACCTCCATCATTATATCCTATTCCACCTATAGTGCTATATCCATGGCTTGCGCTCATGTATTGCGTGAGGGTTGAAAAAGCTGGAGCGCGTTAAAAAGTATGAACCAATTGCTCGGCTTGTCATCGGGGTTGTCATGATGGGGTGCATTTTGTGTGACGAAAATGAAGCATGGCCAAACTGTATGATTTTGTAGGGACAAGCTTGCTTTTGCCTTGTTATTTTGAAAAGACATGATTGCTTTATTGGTACACTCGAAGTATTATTGTTTTTATTTCAAATGATAGACTATTGCTTTGAATCACTCGTGTCTTAGTATTCATGCCATGATTAGACATATGATCAAGATTATGCTAGGTAGCATTCCACATCAAAAATTATTCTTTTTTATCATTTACCTACTCGAGGACGAGCAGGAATTAAGCTTGGGGATGCTGATACGTCTCCATCGTATCTATAATTTTTTATTGTTCCATGCCAATATTATTCAACATTTATATACTTTTGGCAACCTTTTTATACTATTTTTTGGGACTAACATATTGATCCAGTGCCCAGTGCCAGTTCCTGTCTGTTGCATGTTTTTTGTTTTACAGAAACCCAATATCAAACGGAGTCCAAACGGGATAAAAACGGCGGGAGATTTTTTTTGGAATATTTATGATTTTTGGGAAGTAAAATCAACGCGAGACGGTGTCCGAGGTGGTCACGAGGTAGGGGGGCACGCCCTACCCCCCCAGGCCCGCCCCTGACCCTCGTGGTCCACCCTTAAGGTGGTTGATGCTCTTCTTTTGGTGCAAGAAAGATAATTTTATGAGAAAGACCTGGGCAAAAGATTCACCCCAATCGAAGTTACGGATCTCCAGATATAAAGGAAACGGTGAAGGGGTAGAATCTGAGAACGCAGAAACAGAGAGATAGATCCAATCTCGGAGGGGCTCTCGCCCCTCCCAAGCCATGGGAGACAAGGACCAGAAGGGAAACCCTTCTCCCATCTAGGGAGAAGGTCAAGGAAGAAGAACAAGAAGGGGGGCTCTCTCCCCCTTGCTTCCGGTGGCACCGGAACGCCGCCGGGGGCCATCATCATCACCGCTATCTTCACCAACACCTCCGCCATCTTCACCAACATCTCTATCACCTTCCCCCATCTATATCCAGCGGTCCACTCTCCCGCAACCCGCTGTACCCTCTACTTGAACATGGTGCTTTATTCTTCATATTATTTTCCAATGATGTGTTGCCATCCTATGATGTCTGAGTAGATTTTCGTTGTCCTATCGGTGATTCATGAATTGCTATGATTGGTTTGAGTTGCATGTTTTATTATTGGTGTTGTCCTATTGTGCCCTCCGTGTCGCTTAAGCGTAAGGGATTCCCGCTGTAGGGTTTGCAATATGTTTATGATTTGCTTATGGTGGGTGGTGTGAGTGACAGAAGCACAGACCCGAGTAAGTAGGTTGTTTGCGTATGGGATAAAAGGGGACTTGATGCTTTAATGCTATGGTTGGGTTTTACCTTAATGAATCTTTAGTAGTTGCGGATTCTTGCTAGAGTTCCAATCATAAGTGCATAGAATTCCAAGTAAGGGATGATATGTTAGCTTATGCCTCTCCCTCAAATAGAATTGCAGTAGAGATTACCGGTCTAGTAACATAGTCAATTGCTTAGGGACAATTCCACAACTCCTACCACCACTTTTCCACACTCACTATATTTACTTTCTTGCATCTTTATCTAAACAGCCCCTAGTTTATATTTACTTGTTCTTTACTTTCTTGCAAGCTTACCCGAAAACACCTACAAAGTACTTCTAGTTTCATACTTGTTTTAGGTAAAGCGAACGTCAAGCGTGCGTAGAGTCGTATCAGTGGCCGATAGGACTTGAGAGAGTATTTGTTCTACCTTTAGATCCTCGTTGGGTTCGACACTCTTACTTATCGAAAGAGGCTACAACTATCCCGTATACTTGCGGGTTATCAATTCCCCTTGCAGTTGTATCGATAACCCCTAGCCCATTTTGCGTCACTTGCCTATCGATACTAGCCATTTGAGTATTGCCGGGAATGTTACTTGTGCACATTAGTGATCTACACCTCCTATTGCATATATACCATATCATATTGGTATCATCTTGCTATCATATCATATCTTGTGTCACAAGTTTTTTCCTGCATATACACTATTGCTATCTTGGTTTGTGCATTGGTGCAAAAGTGGCCATACAAAAAAAAGAATAAGCTTTTAAGCAAAGAAAAAGAGAGCAAAGAACTTGTAAGCAAGTGCCATAGCATCATACCACATTGAATGCAAGATTGTCATATCCGATCATCTTGGATAATCTTGAGAGGAACACCGGGAACCATACATACATAACATACTTGGGATAGAAAGTTGATACATTTTGCATCTTATAGGTTGTGCACAAGTGTCGTATCCGCCTATAGAGCAATCGTGCTAGCGTCTCTCTTGAGTTATTCAACAGAAGTGTTTTCCGTGGATTCCACATTTTGTGATTGTGACGCCCGGATAATCAAGCTACAGTAACCTCCGTTAATGATGCCACGTCACCACTCTTACTGTTGCTAACCTCGCAATGATTCGAAACCTTTTCAAATTCAAATTCAAATTAATGTCAAGCGACAAAGTTTTCAAAATATTAAACTAAAATGTTCGGAGTGTGCAGTTAAATGCCTAGGTGATTATAGTGCAACAAACACCCTTTTTGAAAATGCCTAAATATATTAAAATGAAATAAACAGAAAAGTGAAATGAATAAAAGGAAAAGACAAATCTAACTAAAAATAAAAAGAGGCACCCCCCACTGGGCCATATGTGGCCCAGCTGGCCAGCCCAACTGGGCAAAGGCCCAGCCGACTGGCCCAGCCGGCCGACCCACCCCCCTCCATATCCCCACCAGGGAGGAAACCCTAACCCACGACCCACCTAACTTCCCCCCCCCACCTGTGTCTCCCTCGCCCCCCGATCTGGATCGGGGGAAGCGGCGCCCCGACCCCATCACTTCGGCGCCCCGCCCCTGCCGATGCCGCCGGCGCTCCTCGCCGCCGCATCGTCCCACCTCCACCTTGCCCTCGTCGCCGGATACTCCCCGACCACTCTCCCCGAGCCCGATCCCTTGCCGTCGCCGGATTGCCTCGACGTCGCTGCCCGAGGAGAGCTCGCCGGAGGCCACGGCGCCGGACCTCCCCGCCGGCCTGCTTCCTCCTCCTCGCCGGCCTGCTTCCACTCTGTCTGCGCCGTCTCCGTCCTCCTCCTCACGCACGGCTGCCCAGACCCCACGAATCCCGGTGAGGCCACGGCCTCGTCCTCCTCCTTCCTTGCCTCTGCTCGAGGTTGAACACGTGTACACGCACCACCGCACCGTCCACCGCCGGCCCGCGCCCTACCTCGCCCTCCCACGCGCGCCATGGAATGCCCTTGTCGCCGGATCCCATGCTCACTTGCCGGCCCGACCGCGCCGCCGTTGCGCAACTGCCCCCGGCCTCCTCTCTCTCTCCCTCGCCCCGACGTGCACCCCGCGCCGCGCGCGCTCACCGTGAGCGCCACATCTGTCGCCGCACGCGGGCAACCTGCGCTGGCTCACCGCCCGCGACCCCCCTTGCTCCGACCGCCTTGGCCGCAGCCGCCT
>NC_057807.1:266814441-266833731 GCF_018294505.1 Triticum aestivum | reverse complement strand
GCCTCGTGCCGCCCGGCCCCGGTCTCCAGCATCGCTGCCGCCGTCGCCCGGGTCCGCCCCGGCGGCGCCCAGCGCACCTCGGGCATGCGCCCGTTCGGGCGACAACCGTCGCCCCAGCGCCCGATCCGCTAAGGCCCCCGGGGCCAATGACAAGGGGGCCCTGCCCCAGAACATTTTAATAAAAAAAGGAAAATAAAATAAAAATAAATTATTAATTAATTAATTAATTAGTGGATTAATTAAGTTAATTAATCATGTTTGATTAATCTAATTAATTAGTTAGTTTACTTAAACAGTAATTAGTTTAACCTAAACCCTAATCAACCTAACAGTGTATGACAGGTGGGTCCCACCGGGCCCACACGTCAGTTTAACCAGTCAACACCTCTGTTGACTGCTGATGTCATGCTGATGTCATGATGACGTCAGCAAACACTGTTTTGGATAATGTTGAATTAAATTAAATTAATTGAAATTCTAAAAATGATTTAAATCTTTTAAAATTAATATAAAATAAACCGTAGCTCGGATGGAAAAACTTTGTACATGAAAGTTGCTCAGAACGACGATACGAATCTAGATACGCAACCCGTTTGTACGCCACGCGTCCCTAACATAGTGAACCTGCAACATTTTACCTCCAGTTCATCTGACCAAAAACGTGAAACACCAGGGATACTTTCCCGGATGTTTCCCCCTTTCGCCGGTATCACCTACTACGGCGTTAGGGCACACCGGACACCGCGTATTGCCGTGTTACACTTTGTGATGCTTTGATTGCTCTGTTATTTATTATGTTCCCCCTCCATTACTTCTTTCTGGTAGAACCCGAGACTGTCGGCGCCCCCAGTTCGACTACGGAGTTGACGACCCCTCCTTGCCAGAGCAACCAGGCAAGCCCCCCCTTGATCACCAGATATCGCCTATTCTCCTCTATACTGCTTGCATTAGAGTAGTGTAGCATGTTACTGCTTTCCGTTGATCCTATTCTGATGCATAGCCTGACATTGTTGCTACATCTGTTGATACCTTACCTGCAATCCTAAATGCTTAGTATAGGATGCTAGTTTATCATTGGCCCTACATTCTTGTCAGTCTGCCTTGCTATACTATCGGGCCGTGATCACTTGGGAGGTGATCACGGGTATATACTATACATACATACATACTATACAGATGGTGACTAAAGTCGGGTCCGCTCATTGAGTACCCGCAAGTGATTCTGATGAGGGGGCTGAAAGGACAGGTGGCTCCATCCCGGTAGAGGTGGGCCTGGGTTCCCGACGCCCCCCGACTGTTACTTTGTGGCGGAGCGACAGGGCAGGTTGAGACCACCTAGGAGACAGGTGGGCCTGGCCCTGTTCGGCGTTCGCGGATACTTAACACGCTTAACGAGATCTTGGTATTTGATCTGAGTGTGGCCATTTGGTCATTACGCACTAACCATCTACGCGGGAGTAGTTATGGGTATCCCGACGTCGTGGTATCAGCCGAAGCCTTCTTGACGTCAGCGACTGAGTGGCGCGCGCCGGATTGGAACGTAAGCCTGCACTTGTATTAAGGGGGCTAGTTCTGCTTCCGGCCGCGTTCGCAACGTGCAGGTGTGCAAAGGGCGATGGGCCCAGAACCCTGCGCCATAGGAGTTAGACCGGCGTGCTGACCTCTCTGTTGTGCCTAGGTGGGGCTGCGACGTGTTGATCTTCCGAGGCCGGGCATGACCCAGGAAAGTGTGTCCGGCCAAATGGGATCGAGCGTGTTGGGTTATGTTGTGCACCCCTGCAGGGAAGTTAATCTATTCGAATAGCCGTGTCCCTCGGTAAAAGGACGACCCGGAGTTGTACCTCGACCTTATGACAACTAGAACCGGATACTTAATAAAACACACCCAGACAAGTTCCACGGACAACCCGGTGATTGCTTTTCCACAGGGCAACGAGGAGAGGATTGCCGGGTAGGATTATGCTATGCGATGCTACTGGAGATGCTACTTGGAGGACTTCAATCTACTCTCTTCTACATGCTGCAAGACGGAGGCTGCCAGAAGCGTAGTCTTCGATAGGACTAGCTATCCCCCTCTTATTCTGGCATTCTGCAGTTCAGTCCACTGATATGGCCTCCTTACACATATACCCATGCATATGTAGTGTAGTTCCTTGCTTGCGAGTACTTTGGATGAGTACTCACGGTTGTTTTCTTCCCCCCTTTTTTCCCCTTTCCTTTCTTTCTGGTTGTCACAACAAGATGCTGGAGTCCAGGAGCTAGACGCCACCGTCGACGACAACCCCTACTACACTGGAGGTGCCTACTACTACGTGCAGCCCGCTGACGACGTCCAGGAGTAGTTAGGAGGATCCCAGGCAGGAGGCCTGCGCCTCTTTCGATCTGTATCCCAGTTTGTGCTAGCCTTCTTAAGGCAAACTTGTTTAACTTATGTCTGTACTCAGATATTGTTGCTTCCGCTGACTCGTCTATGATCGAGCACTTGTATTCGAGCCTTCGAGGCCCCTGGCTTGTATTATGATGCTTGTATGACTTATTTATGTTTTTAGAGTTGTGTTGTGATATCTTCCCGTGAGTCCCTGATCTTGGTCGTACACGTTTGCGTGCATGATTAGTGTACGATTGAATCGGGGGCTTCACAGTGCTCATTCCTTAGTTGCACGACCCCATTTATCTATCCGTGTGTGCGTTTCGTGTGCCATTCATTGGTATTGGTCTACTTGTCTCACTTGCGAATTTGTGAATCTCTTTCAACATTGTTGACTCTTGCCAACATTTTGCATCAAATTTTTGAGTCACTATCCTCACCGAGCTCCACCATAAGCTTTACTTTGTAGGTGTGAGTGAACAAGTCCGGTACCAATTCCACTATTCTTTCATTTCACATTGAGTGAAACGGGATACATCCTCAACTTTGGGAAAAGGTAACTTGGTATTGTTTATCTCCTTTCCTACTCACCTTTGCTCGAGTCTTGTGATGGATTGGCAAGGCATTTCACCTTCGGTTTACAATAACAACGACGAGTTTGATGACACGAAAAACAACTCCGACGCCAAGATGCAAGCTCAAATGGAGGAGATCAAAGCCCTCATCAAGTCCTACAAGAGGTCTTCCTCATCTTCGAGAGGACGCTCAAGAGCACATGCTTCCGAGCTACCATCTTCGGCAAGGTCACATCAGCATCGACACCACCACCTACAAGAACGTAAAGGTCAAGAGCTCAACACCAAGAACCGCTCAACGACTTCACCATCACCCTTGGCATCTTCGCCAAGCGCGCGACTTCAAGGCATATTCACCTACGGATATTCGGCATCTTCGCCAACAAGCACCCCAAGACTAAGCTCCCAAGCTCAAGTCAGCGACTTCCACGAGCTACTAAGACCTCGACACCGACCATGAGATTCCTTTCTTTGGGACTCTAGAACCCGAGGAGTATCTCGAGTGGGAGAGCCTAATGGACGACTACCTCAAGCTACATCAAGTTCCTTCCGAAGATCAAGTGAAGTGCGCCTCAAGAAACTTCCATGACTACGCCTCAACATGGTGGCTTCACACACCTTCGGAGAGCTACGACATGAGTTGGCCCAAGATGACGAGAGCTATGTGGCGAGAGTTCGTGCCTCCAACCTACACGAAACATCTTCTACGCCAATTGGAGAACACCATCCAAGGATCCAAGTCCATCGACAAGTACTTCAAGGAGATGAAGATTGCCTTGCGACGAGCTGGCGTGGACGACCCCATTTCGATGAAGTTCCACTTCATGATGGGATTGCACAACGACATCTCCAAGACTATCTTCCTCGAGAACCACAAGTCCCTCGATGACAGCTACATTGGTGCTCTCAAGGCGGAACAAGAACTCATGAAGGCCAAGGCTTCGCCACCCCAAGCAAACTTCTTGAAGACCAAGTTCCAAGACGACAAGCATGCGGCTAGTACCACCATGATGTCCAAGCCCGATGAGCTCCAAGACGATGCTCCCAAGTTCGACTTCACCGCCATCCCTCTTTGTGGCATTGATGGTGCTGAGTCTACCATGACTCTTTTTCAAGACGGTGCAACGACGAGTACGACTACGAAGACCTTCAAGGACCAAGCTTTGGAGGCGAATGACATGGTGATGAGCAAGGATGATGCTTCCATCTTAGGAGGCGAGAGCGATGATGTTGACATCTTCAGCCTTCATCCACGACAACGACAACGAGATGGTTGAGCATGGCATTTTCCCTTCGACCACGGCGACGTATGATGACTTGAGTGACTTGTGCCACCATATTGAGAGTGAGAGTGACTTCACCACTAGCCCCATATATGACGAGTTGCCCCAATTCCCATGTGAGGAGAGACGCAACCCCACCACTTGAGTGAGATGAGTGCTCCACCATATGTGAGATTGAGTGCACCTATTTTGAGGGAGTGACTGAACCACCACATAGAGAGAGTGTGATAGTTGATAGGTCTTGTGAGGCCATTTGCATTTCTAACGACTTGACCTCTACCTCTATTGTGTCTTCTCATTTGGTGCTAGGTCCCATATATGATGACGCGCCGATTCGCAAAGACTTCGTCCTCCCTTTGGACAAGACGATGACCATGGTGGAATATGATGCACCCCCCACATGGTTCCATCAAGATGAAGATGACCACCATTTGGTCTTTCCCACCTCACCTACACCACATGAGTGGAGTGACAAAGGTAACAAAGGTGACGGTGATGCTCTAGTCCCACTAGTGGACATTCTTGACATTGATTGCTTGCATGATGTTGATCCACCTATTTCCATGATTCATGCTAGTGCGACTTCCTCATGTGATGATGTCTTGCCCATTTATGATGAGTGTGATGATTCTGAAGGAAATATGCCCTAGAGGCAATAATAAAGTTATTATTTATTTCCTTATTTCATGATAAATGTTTATTATTCATGCTAGAATTGTATTAACCGGAAACTAAGTACATGTGTGAATACATAGACAAAACATAGTGTTCCTAGTATGCCTCTACTTGACTAGATCGTTAATCAAAGATGGTTATGTTTCCTAACCATAGACATGTGTTGTCATTTGATGAACGTGATCATATCATTAGGAGAATGATGTGATGGACATGACCCATCTGTTAGCTTAACATTATGATCGTTACAGTTTCATTGCTACTGCTCTCTTCATGACTTATACATGTTCCTTAGACTATGATATTATGCAACTCCCAAATACCGGACGAACACTTTGTGTGCTACCAAATGTCACAATGTAAATGGGTGATTATAAAGGTGCTCTATAGGTGTCTCCGAAGGTGTTTGTTGGGTTGGCATAGATCGAGATTAGGATTTGTCACTCCGTGTTTCGGAGAGGTGTCTCTGGGCCCTCTCGGTAATACTCATCACTATAAGCCTTGCAAGCATTGTGACTAATGAGTTAGTTGCGGGATGAAGTATTACGGAACGAGTAAAGAGACTTGCCGCCTACGAGATTGAACTAGGTATGATGATACCTCGAATCTCGGGCAAGTAACATACCGATGACAAAGGGAACAACGTATGTTGTCATGCGGTTTGACCGATAAAGGTCTTCGTAGAATATGTAGGAGCCAATATGAGCATCTAGGTTCCGCTATTGGTTATTGACCGGAGATGTGTCTCGGACATATCTACATAGTTTTCGAACCCGTAGGGTCCGCACGCTTAACATTCGATGACGTTTTGTATTACGAGTTATGTGATTTGTTGACCGAAGTTTGTTCAGAGTCCCGGATGAGATCACGGACGTCACGGGGAGTCTCGAAATGGTCGAGACATAAAGATCAATATATTGGAAGGCTATATTCGGACATCGGAAAGGTTCCGAGTGATTCGGGTATTTTTTTGGAGTACCGGAGAGTTACGGGAATTCGCCGGGGGAAGTAATGGGCCTTAATGGGCCATACGGGAAAGGAGAGAAGGGCCACAAGAGGTGGCCGCACGCCCCCATGGTCTGGTCCGAATTGGACTAGGAGGGGGCGGCGCCCCCCTCCTTCCTTCTCCCCTCTTCCTCCTCCCCTCCTTCTCCTACTAGGAATAGGAAAGAGGAGGGGAATCCTACTTGGACTGGGGAGTCCTAGTAGGATTCCCCACACTTGGCGCGCCCCTCTTGGGCCGGCCACCTCTTCCCTCCCCTCCTTTATACACATGGCCAGGGGACACCCCATAGACACACAAGTTTCTCTTAACCGTGTGCGGTGGCCCCCCCGTCTACAGTTACACACCTCGATCATACCATCGCAGGCTTAGTCGAAGCCCTGCATCGGTAACATCATCAACACCGTCGCCACGCCTTCGTGCTGACGGAACTCACCCTCGTCCTCAACTGGATCAAGAGCACAAGGGACATCATCGAGCTGAACGTGTGCTGAACGCGGAGGTGCTATATGTTCGGTACTTGGATCGGTTGGATCGCGAAGAAGTTCGACTACATCAACCACGTTATGGAAACACTTCCGCTTTTCGTCTACGAGGGTATGTGGACACACTCTTCCCTCTCGTTGCTATTGTGACACTCCAATTTTTTTTGTGATTTTAGTTTTCAGAGAGAGAGAGCCTTGCGTGGTTTGAAGAAGGTCATTTAAACCCTTCTTAAAAACCCTCTTGCTAAGTTTGCCCTCTCAAAAATATTTTTTCTTGGATTTAGTTTCTTTTAAAAAGAAAATCTTTTGTTTTTGGGCTTTCATTTGATTTTTGATCCACTCTTGTTTACCATGCCTCCTATGGTAAAATTTCCCCAAAAACCCCTCCTCCCACTTGGATACAACCCAAACATTCTGTCCAAACTAATAAAATCCATTTTTGGATTTTATTCCAATTATTTCTCCTTCCAAAATAATTCTGTCCTTTCTTTTGAACCTAGGTGATTTGCAAAGCAAGTACCCTAATGCATTTGATCCTTGATCCCAAACCAACTCCCCTGGGTAATCCTTAGTACCCACAACCCAGAACCATCTTGATTCACTCTTCTTCTTTTCAAATATTTCAAATTTCACTCACTGCAAGTTTGGACCAGATTTGCCAAATTTGGTGAAATTCATATCTACACTTCTCCAAAAATTCCACCAAAATTCAGGAAACCTCTAGTTGCAATGAGAGACCACTCCACCAAAAATCACCTCATGTAAAAATCCCTACATGTCTAGATCATTCTGTCGAACACCTTGCATGCACTGTTTCTGTTCACATTCAGTAAATTCAGAGTTCAGTGTCGTTCTCCGTTAGTAAATTCAGTCACATGTCCACAGTGCCCTTGGCACGTTGCTCGCAGCCTGGCCTGCTTGTCCGGAGCTCCACACGCGTGCTTGGCGCCTTCCTGGCGTCGGTGGCGCCCTGGCCCGCCTGCGCCGGCGTGCTTTGCGGCGGCCGAAACACCGTAACGGCCGACAGGGAGCAAAACGGCGGCTCAACGCCGTTCGGCGCCGCCCAAACCCCCTGGTGGCTCCGCGTGGCCATTTCCTCGCCAGCGCACACATGCAGCACCGTCGCCGTGGCGCGGCACACACAGAGCATGCTCCCTGCCGCCGACAGGCCCGAGCCGCCCCGTTCCGTCGAGCTCCCCCTAAGCAACCAAATCCCGACGCGGTTAGCACCTAAACGGAACCAGGGAACACCCACGAAGACGCTCAACCTCTGAACCCTCCCGTGCAACTGCAGCACCGCCGTAATCACCTCGCCAGAGAACTCCGTTCACGATGACCGACTCGGGCCGGCTATATATAGCACCCCTGAGCCTGCTCTCGCCCCCGCACGACTCCACCACCTCACTAGACCCTGCCTGGCCACTGGAGGAGCCTCGAGGGACCCTTCTTCCCCGACTCCGGCCACCCCGTTCCGCCTTGGCCTCCACCTCGATTCGCTCCGGTGAGGCCGTCTCCGGCGCCCTAACTTCGTCGGCAACCCTCTCGGGCAACTAGGAGACTAACCCCCACTCCTATTTGATCCCCGCAGCTCCCTCCGGCGAGATCCACGACTGCCCGAACCGCCGTCCGCCGGAGCAAGGGCCGCCGTCGACACGGTGCTCGCCAGCGACTACCACCACCACCCACAGACGCTGAACGGTGCACTGATCTCGAAGGTAACCCCCGATCACCTTGCCTCGCCGTGGATCGCCGCCGGCGGCCATAGCACCTCTCGGGCGCCGTCGCGCTCTGTTTTCTCCGTTCGAAATTTCAAACCCGACAGGTGGAGCCCGCCTGTCAGCCTCACAGCCGTTTCTTTTAAACAAAATGTTATTCTGGACTTTTCCGCAGAGCCCCCTGGAAACTTTCTGTTTCATTACAGATGGGTCCTTGGACCAAAACTCTTATAACTTTTTAACAGAAAGTGATTTTTGATTGATTCCTTTTCTGTCATCTTTATTTTTCTGTCTAGTTTTTTTTCACATTTATTTGAAAAATATTTGGAACACTTTTCTGTACACTCACGGTATTTACGTTGCGTGTATATTTTTCTTATACCGTAGATACCGAAGGAGGTGACGGAGCCACAAACTTCACACAGTTAAACTCCGACTACTCCGAACCAGGCAAGCATGTTTGAACTCTTGATATGATGAGTGGTTGTTGCATGTTTGCATTTTAGGGTAGTCATGGCATGTTTATGAACATTTCTTGAATGTTACATTTCATGCACAATAGTGGAAAGTAAGTTTCGGAAAAGCATTATGTTGTTGGATACATATTTGCATGGCCATGTGTTGGCATGAGGATGGGTAAGATGGCAGTGTTGTGACATGCCAGTCTTATGCCAGATTATTTGACTTCCGTGTCATCGTGAAACAACTCACATTTCCATTCATCCCTTCCTGTACTGTCGCATGTTTTCCGAAAGGAATATGGCATAGTAAGTTGCAAATCTTTTTCCCGGTACACACCAAATAGAGAGGCCGGGATGAGGGTTCCATGGCCCTGGATTAAAGCCTGTCATCCGGTCAGGGGGCATGGGTGTTTCCGGTTGGGACCGAGAGGGGGGCACCCCTTAGAGCGCGCGTATAGAAATTTGATCCCATGTTATTCGATGTTGTGGCCTCCGCGTCTCATAGTTTTTCTTGGCCGTTGTCCAGGGTGATTCCTGGCATCGTGAGGTGAAATGGGTGTGTACTAGTTAAATATGTTTCTACTGAAATACCATAAACGGAACTAGTCCTTCGTGACTACGGAAATCCGTTTGGCTGTGGTCAGTTCATACAAACTCTGCAGAGTCTCAAATTCTTGAAATCATCTTGTTCTTGATCAAGTACTATATTCATCTTATCTTGTCAGATATCAGTCTCAGTGACCGAAACCCCGGTGGAATTCTTGTGAGATAAACCCGGTTAAAAGATTATTCTTGTGGATGGACTAATCTCGTTATTTACATTTATTGTAAGCCCTGTCTGTGATGTCGCTCAGACTCCGACGGTGGCATTCTTGTTATTTACATTTATTGTAAGCCCTGTCTGTGACGTCGCTCAGATGTCCGACGGTGGCATTTCTTTTATAAGCCCTGTCTGTGACGTCGCTCAGATGTCCGACGGTGGTATTTCTTTTATAAGCCATGTCTGTGACGTCGCTCAGATGTCCGACGGTGGTATTTCTTTTATAAGCCTTGTCTGTTACGTCGCTCAGATGTCCGACGGTGGCATTTCTTTTATAAGCCCTGTCTTTGACGTCGCTCAGATGTCCGACGGTGGTATTTCTTTTATAAGCCCTGTCTGTGATGTCGCTCAGATATCCGACAGTGGTATTTCTTTTAAGCCCTTTATGTGGTGTCGCTTAGACGCCCGACTGCGGCATGATTTTTTTGTTTACCTTTCGAGGCGTCGCTCCAGACACCTGATCGGTTTTCAGTTATTTATTTTATTTATCAAGTCCTGCAATATTATTGCTGTTGTATGAGCATCATTTTGTTCATGACGCATTCATGCATTCATTGATTATATCTTTTGTCCGAACTGTCTTGCGAGTACTTTCAAAGTACTCACCTGGCTTGTTGATTTGGCCAGATTATGATGAAGGCGATCTCATGGATGAAGAGTTTGATAGCGAGTCCGACGCCTAGAGGAGTCCCAGTCAGTCCCGTGTGATCCTGTTTTGATCTCTGTATTATCCGCTTCCGCAACCCCAGAATAAATTCATCGAGCTTCACCTCGACGCTCGATGAGCTGCCAGTTAGGAGTCAAGTCATCCACCACTTTTACCTCGAGCTAGTAGCATGCCACCACATCCCCGTGTCATAACCGCCCTTATGTAAGATATTGGCGAGTTTGTAATAAATTGTTGAGCAGCCTCAACTCATCCCTGTAATATATTTGATGCTACTGGTTCTCTGTTTATCAAGCGTTGTCTCCAGAAGGATGACTTTTTCCTATACTGGGATTTAAAGATCGATTTTTCTCAATATTTATTTATTGTAAAAGTCGGTCATGACAGACTTGGTAACCAGAGCCAGGCTGACTGTAGGAAGCCACTAGGTGCGATCGCTAATTGGTTATTAGCATGTCAGAGTTTATTCATGTTTTTACAAATGTAGTCATTTTTCTGATAGTCAGCATAAAATTTATGATCTGATCACTCAGAAGTTTTGCCTACTTTTGTAGATGGCCGGCAACGACTGCGAGTCTCAAATGTTCGCCAACGTGCCTAAGGGGTTCGTCAAACTCCTCTCCTTCATTGTTCAGGTCGCGATGGGGCCATCCGTGCACCCAGTCTTCAAACTTTATTCACACAAGATCAACGACAGTCTGACCATGCACCAGGCCGCGGTGCAATTCAGGGGAGGGCGTGCTGAGATACGCCACTTCTGTTTCTTGGGGAGAGCCATGCCTACAAAGAGGCATGCTATGCAGATGGCAGCCCGCGAGGTGATAGCTCGTCTTCGGGATGTCCTTCCTGCAATGAAGACCCATCGCTGCCGCTACCTTCCATGCCATGTGCCTTACACCTGTCACTACTCATTCTCTTGCCCCAGAGGAGAGCGAGACGAGGCCTTTGAGATGCTTGTCGAGTACCTCCGAGCCCTTGAGGCAGCCTTCGACAGCATGGTGGACGACCTCGTAGCTGCCCGAATGGACTCAGTTCATGGCTGTGCTCCTAACAGGAGGGAACTCCTACACACCGCTCCACCGCTGACTTTTATCTCGTCCTCAGCTTCTCATTCACCTACCATTCTCGCCACTACACGTCGTTTGCCTACCACTGAGGAATTTAACCAGGCTATTGCACCCACTCCCGTTCGCGCTGCACCCCCTATTGCACCCACTCCCGTTCACGTTGCACCACTTATTGCATCCAATCCCATACGTGCTACTCCACCTATTCCGCCCACTCTTATTCAGGGTACTCCGCCTACGGCACCTGCTCCATCAGCTCAGCGCAGCGCTCCTCATCTGGAACCTATTAGTGAGGAGGAAGTTGATTCCCCAGCGTCACTGCGTCTCACCCTCGGCAGGCCAAGGGAGATCCTCACCATCTCCGACTGAGTACGCGTAGACGCCATGCGATGTATCGACTTGTGTAATATGTTTATATGTACATAGGTTGTGAGAAGTAGCCTATTTGTGCATCATGTAGGATCTGGAGGAGTGCACTAGTTTAAATAACATGTCAGGATTATGTACGCATATCCTGAGTGATGTAATGTATAATTATGCTTGCGTGTAAGATATGTGATAGTCCTTCTCCGTGCGCAATCGTGTTTTTTTTTCAAAGTATCCTGGAGTTTTTAAAAACTTTCTTGTTGTGTGATTTTATTGACTTTTGCAACTTTCTTCTGTCTTACGAGTTTCACAAAATGTATCCCCAGAGTGAAAAATGTCTCGTCCGTGGACGCGCTCCATGCCAAATCAGCCGGAAGAAAATTATGGCACACCGCAAAACCACAATTTCACTCAGGGTCAGACAAGTCAACCGGACAGTGAAACAGCTTTTACACAAGTGTGTCATCTGTATGAACAGAGTTAGCAACAACACCAGGAAATGATGAACCAATTCATCAATATGGAAAGTAACCGTGGTCAGTATCAACAGCAATCCAAATTATCTAAGTTACAGAAGACGCGTCCTCCAACATTTTCTCATACCGACAAGCCTCTTGAGGCCGATGACTGGCTTCGAGACATGGAGAGAAAATTAATTATTGCACAGTGTTCAGACCGGGAAAAAGTATTATATGCACCACATTATCTCACAGGAGCAGCTGCATCGTGGTGGGAAAACTTCCTGCACATGCACCCCAACGAAAATGAAATCACCTGGGAGAATTTCAAATAGGGTTTTCGTGGGGCACATATTCCTAAGAGCGTCATGAAAATCAAGAAGAAAGAATTTGATGAACTCAAGCAAAGGGCCATGACAATATCAGAATATAACAGCCAATTTACTCTGCTATCTCGCTACGCCAATGAAGAACGCATGACCGAGAGCAAGAAGATGGAAAAATTCTTGGAAGGCCTGGCACCCGCCCTTAAGTGCCAGCTAGTTGTGCATACCTTTCCAGATTTTAAAACACTGGTGGATAAGGCCATTACTCTGGAAAATGAGCGACGTAGCCTGGAAGATTTCCGCAAACAAAAAAGGGACCAGACTACTTTTGCTCGCAATCCCAGAAACAAGACGGAAATTCAGAGGGGTAGAACACACAAAACCCCGACGGAAAATTCATGTCCAATCAAGAATTTCCATGCAAGAGACAAAGAGTTCACCTATCGCCCAGGCGTTACCTGTTATGCTTGTGGAGAAGAAGGGCACTATGCCAAGAAGTGCCCCAAGCCAAGGAGCTCAACCCCGAAGCTCAATAATGGTGGAAATAATTCAGCACCAAAGCGAAGCAATTTCAACCCCAACAACAACCACCGGAAAGGTCACT
The DNA here is from genome assembly GCF_018294505.1 of Triticum aestivum. Lineage (NCBI taxonomy): Eukaryota > Viridiplantae > Streptophyta > Magnoliopsida > Poales > Poaceae > Triticum > Triticum aestivum. The sequence continues at coordinate 266,820,858 of NC_057807.1, read as the reverse complement.
TGAACCACGTGACCCAAGAGGAAGCACAGGACGCCCCAGATATTGTACTCGGTACGTACCCCGTCAACACAATACCTGCCATGGTTTTGTTTGATTCTGGAGCTTCTCACTCATTCGTTTCGAAAAGTTTTGCTTTGCAAAATGATTTTTCGATGCTTCCCCTGGAAAAATCAATGATCATCAAGTCCCCTGGAATTAAGCAAGTGACCCAGAGTTACTGTCAAGGTGTGGTTATTGAATTTGAAGGATTGAAGTTTTACGCCAACCTTATTGTATTGGAAAGCAAAGGACTGGATGTCATCCTAGGAATGGATTGGTTAACTACCAACAAAGGTTTTATTGACTGCTTCAACCGTACCGTGATTCTCACACACCATCATGGGAAGAAAATAAAAGTTTCAGCCAAAGAAAGACAAATACCTCGGCAACCTAGATTAAACAAGGTGGACGTTTTTGAGCTGAACAAGGTTCCGGTAGTATGTGAATTCCCAGACGTATTTCCAGAAGAACTACCAGGCTTGCCACCAGACCGAGAGATAGAATTCAGCATTGAGCTAGCACCCGGAACCGCTCCCATTTATAAGAAACCATACAGAATGGCACCATCCGAACTAGTAGAGTTGAAGAAGCAGATAAAAGAATTATTGGAGAAAGGATACATACGAGCCAGCTCCTCACCTTGGGGTTCTCCAATTTTATTTGCCAAGAAGAAGGATGGAACAATGAGGTTGTGTATTGATTATCGAGCTCTCAACATGGTCATAATCAAGAACAAATACCCAATGCCCCGAATAAATGACTTATTCGATCAGCTCGCACAGGCCAAAGTCTTCTCAAAAATTGAGATCAGGATACCATCAATTAAAAGTGCGAACAGAAGATATTCCCAAGACCACCTTCACATCCAGATATGGGCTGTATGAGTTCACAGTGATGCCATTCGGGCTAACCAACGCCCCCGCATATTTTGTTCACCTCATGAACAAGGTATTTATGAAGTATATGGACAAGTTTGTTGTGGTATTCATCGATGACATTCTGATATATTCCAAAACACCAGAAGAGCACGCCGAACATCTCCGGATTGTACTCGGAGAACTCAGGAAGCATCAACTGTATGCCAAATTCAGCAAATGTGAATTTTGGCTAAGGCAGGTGGGTTTTCTGGGCCACGTACTAACCCAAGAAGGTATTGCAGTAGACCCGGAAAAAGTCAAGGCCGTACTTGGCTGGAAACCACTAGCTAACGTAACGGACGTACGGAGTTTCTTGGGAATGGCAGGCTATTATCGGAGATTTATTGAAGGATTCTCCACTATAGCAAAGCCCATGACACAATTGCTCAAGAAAGGCAAGAAGTTTGAATGGACAGAAGCATGTGAGAAAAGCTTCCAAGAGCTAAAGAGCAAATAACGACGGCACCAGTATTAATTGTGCCAGATATACACAAGAACTTTGAGGTATATTGTGACGCATCCCGGAAAGGCCTCGGGTGCGTATTGATGCAAGAAGGTAAGGTAGTTGCGTATGTCTCCAGACAACTACGCAAGCATGAGGAGAATTATCCCACTCATGATTTGGAATTAGCAGCGGTCATCCATGCACTCAAGGAATGGAGACACTTCCTACTTGGAAATCGTTGTGAGATATACATAGACCATAAGAGTCTTAAGTATATTTTCACACAGCCAGAGCTAAATCTACGGCAACGACGCTGGTTAGAGTTGGTGAAGGATTATGATGTCAGAATCCACTATCATCCCGGAAAAGCAAATGTTGTGGCAGATGCACTTAGTCGGAATCCTAGCACGGACGACGACAGTATGCCAATGTTGAGGCCAGAATTTCAACAGGAATTTGCCAGACTCAATTTAATAATGGTTACCGAAGGAAGTGTGTCGAATATAGAAATACAGCCTACCCTGATGGAAAAAATCAAGGGAGCCCAACACGGACACCCCAGCATTGAGGGCATAAAAAGGAAAGTGATTATGGGCAGGGCCTCAGAATTCAACATAGATGAGCAAGGAATATTGTGGTACGGAGAGAGGCTATGCGTACCAAATGTCAAGGACCTCAAACAGCAGATATTGGCTGAAAGTCACACAGCTCCGTATTCCATCCATCCTGGAGGGACAAAAATGTACAAAGACCTTCAGGAAAATTTTTGGTGGCACGGTATGAAGAGAGGTATAGCCACGTTCATTGCATGCTGTGACTCTTGTCAACGCATCAAGGCCGAGCACCAAAAACCAGCCGGACTGTTACAGCCCAATAAGATACCCGAGTGGAAGTGGGACGAGATTGGAATGGACTTTATTGTCGGACTGCCACGGTCACGACACGGAAACGACGCCATATGGGTTATAACCGATAGATTAACCAAAGTGGCACACTTTATTCCGGTAAGGACAACTTACACCACTCAGAGACTGGCCAGACTTTATCTTGCCCGTATCGTCTGCTTACATGGAGTCCCTAAAACTATCATCTCCGATAGAGGCACACAGTTCGTCTCTAGATTTTGGGATCACCTGCAACAGGCACTGGGAACCCAACTAGCCTTCAGTACCGCATACCATCCCCAGACTGATGGACAGACTGAACGCGTAAACCAAATCCTAGAAGACATGCTAAGAGCCTATGTCCTCACCTACGGGAACAGTTGGGAAGAAAGTTTGCAATATGCAGAGTTCGCATACAACAACAGCTATCAAGCCAGCTTGCTAATGGCACCCTTTGAAGCTCTATATGGGAGAAGATGTCGTACCCCGCTAAATTGGTCAGAGACCAGAGACAGCCATATCTTCGGCCCAGACATGCTCAAGGAGGCCGAGGAGAAAGTTAAAACAATTAGAGATCGGCTCAAAACAGCTCAGAGTCGGCAGAAGAGTTATTACGACCGAAGGCATTGGGAAATCAGTTTTGAACCCGGAGAATTGGTGTACCTAAGAGTTTCTCCTATGAAGGGTCTGCAACGATTCAGGATTAAGGGCAAGCTAGCACCAAGATTAATCAGACCATTTCATATAGTGGCCCGAAGAGGCACGGTAGCCTACCAGCTGGAACTACCCGGAGACTTATCCGGTATCCACAACGTGTTTCACATCTCTCAGTTGAGAAAATACATGAGCAACCCAGAGAAGCAAGTGTCGCATGAGAATATTGACGTACAGCCAGACCTCACCTACCGGGAGCACCCCATAAAAATATTAGAAGCATCTGAGAGGAGGACCCAACAGAAAACCATCAAGTTTTTCAGAGTTCAGTGGAGTAATCACACCAGGAATGAAGCAACTTGGGAGAGCGAGGATTTTCTTTGGACAGAGCACCCACACCTGTTTAAGGATCAGCTGAAATCTCGGGGACGAGATTTTTCCTAAGGGGGTAGGTGCTGTGACACTCCAATTTTTTTTTTGTGATTTTAGTTTTCAGAGAGAGAGCCTTGCTTGGTTTGAAGAAGGTCATTTAAACCCTTCTTAAAAACCCTCTTGCTAAGTTTGCCCTCTCAAAAATATTTTTTCTTGGATTTAGTTTCTTTTAAAAAGAAAATCTTTTGTTTTTGGGCTTTCATTTGATTTTTGATCCACTCTTGTTTACCATGCCTCCTATGGTAAAATTTCCCCAAAAACCCCTCCTCCCACTTGGATACAACCCAAACACTCTGTCCAAACTAATAAAATCCATGTTTGGATTTTATTCCAATTATTTCTCCTTCCAAAATAATTATGCCCTTTCTTTTGAACCTAGGTGATTTGCAAAGCAAGTACCCTAATGCATTTGATCCTTGATCCCAAACCAACTCCCCTGGGTAATCCTTAGTACCCACAACCCAGAACCATCTTGATTCACTCTTCTTATTTTCAAATATTTCAAATTTCACTCACTGCAAGTTTGGACCAGATTTGCAAAATTTGGTGAAATTCATATCTACACTTCTCCAAAAATTCCACCAAAATTCAGGCAACCTCTAGTTGCAATGAGAGACAACTCCACCAAAAGTCAGCTCATGTAAAAATCCCTACATGTCTAGATCATTCTGTCGAACACCTTGCATGCACTGTTTCTGTTCACATTCAGTAAATTCAGAGTTCAGTGTCGTTCTCCGTCAGTAAATTCAGTCACATGTCCACAGTGCCCTTGGCACGTTGCTCGCAGCCTGGCCTGCTTGTCCGGAGCTCCACACGCGCGCTTGGCGCCTTCCTGGCGTCGGTGGCGCCCTGGCCCGCCTGCACCGGCGTGCTTTGCGGCGGCCGAAACACGGTAACAGACAACAGGGAGCAAAACGGCGGCTCAACGCCGTTCGGCGCCGCCCAAACCCCCTGGTGGCTCCGCGTGGCCATTTCCTCGCCAGTGCACACATGCAGCACCGTCGCCGTGGCGCGGCACGCACAGAGCATGCTCCCTGCCGCTGACGGGCCCGTGCCGCCCTATTCCGTCGAGCTCCCCCTAAGCAACCAAATCCCGACGCGGTTAGCACCTAAACGGAACCAGGGAACACCCACGAAGACGCTCAACCTCTGAACCCTCCCGTGCAACCGCAGCACCGCCGTAATCACCTCGCCAGAGAACTCCATTCACGGCGACCGACTCGGGCCGGCTATATATAGCACCCCCGAGCCTGCTCTCGCCCCCGCACGACTCCACCACCTCACTAGACCCTGCCTGGCCACTGGAGGAGCCTCGAGGGACCCTTCTTCCCCGACTCCGGCCACCCCGTTCCGCCTCGGCCTCCACCTCGATTCACTCCGGTGAGGCCGTCTCCGGTGCCCTAACTTCGTCGGCAACCCTCTCGGGCAACTAGGAGACTAACCCCCACTCCTATTTGATCCCCGCAGCTCCCTCCGGCGAGATCCACGACTGCCCGAACCGCCGTCCGCCGGAGCAAGGGCCGCCGTCGACACGGTGCTCGCCGGTGACTACCACCACCACCCACAGACGCGGAACGGTGCACTGATCTCGAAGGTAACCCCCGACCACCTTGCCTCGCCGTGGATCGCCGCCGGCGACCACCGCACCTCTCGGGCGCCGTCACGCTCTGTTTTCTCCGTTCGAAATTTCAAACCCGACAGGTGGAGCCCGCCTGTCAGCCTCACAGCCGTTTCTTTTAAACGAAACATTATTCTGGACTTTTCCACAGAGCCCCCTGGAAACTTTCTGTTTCATTACAGATGGGTCCTTGTACTAAAACTCTTATAACTTTTTAACAGAAAGTGATTTTTGATTGATTCCTTTCCTGTCATCTTAATTTTTCTGTCTAGTTTTTTGTCATATTTATTTGAAAAATATTTTGAACACTTTTCTGTACACTCACGGTATTTATGTTGCGTGGGTATTTTTCTTATACCGTAGATACCGAAGTAGGTGACGGAGCCACAAACTTCACACAGTTAAACTCCGACTACTCCGAACCAGGCAAGCATGTTTGAACTCTTGATATGATGAGTGGTTGTTGCATGTTTTCATTTTAGGGTAGTCATGGCATGTTTATGAACATTTCTTGAATGTTACATTTCATGCACAATAGTGGAAAGTAAGTTTCGGAAAAGCATTATGTTGTTGGATACATATTTGCATGGCCATGTGTTGGCATGAGGATGGGTAAGATGGTAGTGTTGTGACATGCCAGTCTTATGCCAGATTATTTGACTTCCGTGTCATCGTGAAACAACTCACATTTCCATTCATCCCTTCCTGTACTGTCACATGTTTTCCGAAAGGAATATGGCATAGTAAGTTGCAAATCTTTTTCCTGGTACACACCAAATAGAGAGGCCGGGATGAGGGTTCCATGGCCTTGGATTAAAGCCCGTCATCCCGTCAGGGGGCATGGGTGTTTCCAGTTGGGACCGATAGGGGGGGCACCCCTTAGAGCGCGCGTATAGAAATTTGATCCCATGCTATTCGAGGTTGTGGCCTCCCCGTCTCAAAGTTTTTCTTGGCCGTTGTCCAGGGTGATTCCTGGCATCGTGAGGTGAAATGGGTGTGTACTAGTTAAATGTGTTTCTACTGAAATACCATAAACGGAACTAGTCCTTCGTGACTACGGAAATCCGTTGGCTGTGATCAGTTCATACAAACTCTGCAGAGTCTCAAATTTTTGAAATCATCTTGTTCTTGATCAAGTACTATATTCATCTTATCTTGTCAGATATCAGTCTCAGTGACCGAAACCCCGGTGGAATTCATGTGAGATAAACCCGGTTAAAAGATTATTCTTGTGGATGGACTAATCTCGTTATTTACATTTATTGTAAGCCATGTCTGTGATGTCGCTCAGACGTCCGACGGTGGCATTCTTGTTATTTACATTTATTGTAAGCCCTGTCTGTGACGTCGCTCAGATGTCCGACGGTGGCATTTCTTTTATAAGCCCTGTCTGTGACGTCGCTCAGATGTCCGACGGTGGTATTTCTT